>NW_027141956.1:0-295000 GCF_036365525.1 Heterodontus francisci
TGTGTGTATATATATATAGTCTCAGGGCATGGACTGTGGTGTGTGTGTGTATATATATATAAGTCTCAGGGCATGGACTGTGGTGTGTGTGTGTATATATATATAAGTCTCAGGGCATGGACTGTGGTGTGTGTGTGTATATATATATAAGTCTCAGGGCATGGACTGTGGTGTGTGTGTGTATATATATAAGTCTCAGGGCATGGACTGTGGTGTGTGTGTATATATATAAGTCTCAGGGCATGGACTGTGGTGTGTGTGTGTATATATATAAGTCTCAGGGCATGGACTGTGGTGTGTGTGTGTATATATATAAGTCTCAGGGCATGGACTGTGGTGTGTGTGTGTATATATATATAAGTCTCAGGGCATGGACTGTGGTGTGTGTGTGTATATATAAGTCTCAGGGCATGGACTGTGGTGTGTGTGTATATATATAAGTCTCAGGGCATGGACTGTGGTGTGTGTGTATATATATATAAGTCTCAGGGCATGGACTGTGGTGTGTGTGTGTATATATATAAGTCTCAGGGCCTGGACTGTGGTGTGTGTGTGTATATATATATAAGTCTCAGGGCCTGGACTGTGGTGTGTGTGTGTATATATAAGTCTCAGGGCATGGACTGTGGTGTGTGTGTATATATATAAGTCTCAGGGCCTGGACTGTGGTGTGTGTGTGTATATATAAGTCTCAGGGCATGGACTGTGGTGTGTGTGTATATATATAAGTCTCAGGGCATGGACTGTGGTGTGTGTGTGTATATATATAAGTCTCAGGGCATGGACTGTGGTGTGTGTGTGTATATATAAGTCTCAGGGCATGGACTGTGGTGTGTGTGTATATATATAAGTCTCAGGGCATGGACTGTGGTGTGTGTGTATATATATAAGTCTCAGGGCATGGACTGTGGTGTGTGTGTATATATATATAAGTCTCAGGGCATGGACTGTGGTGTGTGTGTGTATATATAAGTCTCAGGGCATGGACTGTGGTGTGTGTGTGTGTATATATATAAGTCTCAGGGCATGGACTGTGGTGTGTGTGTGTGTATATATATAAGTCTCAGGGCATGGACTGTGGTGTGTGTGTATATATATATAAGTCTCAGGGCATGGACTGTGGTGTGTGTGTGTATATATATATAAGTCTCAGGGCATGGACTGTGTGAGTGTGTGTGTATATATATAAGTCTCAGGGCATGGACTGTGGTGTGTGTGTATATATATAAGTCTCAGGGCATGGACTGTGGTGTGTGTGTGTATATATATAAGTCTCAGGGCATGGACTGTGGTGTGTGTGTATATATATATAAGTCTCAGGGCATGGACTGTGGTGTGTGTGTGTATATATATAAGTCTCAGGGCATGGACTGTGGTGTGTGTGTGTATATATATATAAGTCTCAGGGCATGGACTGTGGTGTGTGTGTGTATATATATAAGTCTCAGGGCATGGACTGTGGTGTGTGTGTGTATATATATATAAGTCTCAGGGCATGGACTGTGGTGTGTGTGTGTATATATATATAAGTCTCAGGGCATGGACTGTGGTGTGTGTGTGTATATATATATAAGTCTCAGGGCATGGACTGTGGTGTGTGTGTTATATATAAGTCTCAGGGCCTGGACTGTGGTGTGTGTGTATATATATATAAGTCTCAGGGCATGGACTGTGGTGTGTGTGTGTGTATATATAAGTCTCAGGGCCTGGACTGTGGTGTGTGTGTATATATATATAAGTCTCAGGGCATGGACTGTGGTGTGTGTGTGTATATATAAGTCTCAGGGCATGGACTGTGGTGTGTGTGTGTATATATATAAGTCTCAGGGCCTGGACTGTGGTGTGTGTGTGTGTATATATATAAGTCTCAGGGCCTGGACTGTGGTGTGTGTGTGTATATATATATAAGTCTCAGGGCCTGGACTGTGGTGTGTGTGTGTATATATATATAAGTCTCAGGGCATGGACTGTGGTGTGTGTGTGTATATATATATAAGTCTCAGGGCATGGACTGTGGTGTGTGTGTGTATATATATAAGTCTCAGGGCCTGGACTGTGGTGTGTGTGTGTATATATATAAGTCTCAGGGCATGGACTGTGGTGTGTGTGTATATATATATAAGTCTCAGGGCATGGACTGTGGTGTGTGTGTATATATATAAGTCTCAGGGCATGGACTGTGGTGTGTGTGTGTGTATATATAAGTCTCAGGGCATGGACTGTGGTGTGTGTGTGTATATATATAAGTCTCAGGGCCTGGACTGTGGTGTGTGTGTGTATATATATATAAGTCTCAGGGCCTGGACTGTGGTGTGTGTGTGTATATATATATAAGTCTCAGGGCATGGACTGTGGTGTGTGTGTGTATATATATATAAGTCTCAGGGCATGGACTGTGGTGTGTGTGTGTATATATATATAAGTCTCAGGGCCTGGACTGTGGTGTGTGTGTGTATATATATAAGTCTCAGGGCATGGACTGTGGTGTGTGTGTATATATATAAGTCTCAGGGCATGGACTGTGGTGTGTGTGTATATATATATAAGTCTCAGGGCATGGACTGTGGTGAGTGTGTGTGTATATATAAGTCTCAGGGCCTGGACTGTGGTGAGTGTGTGTGTATATATATAAGTCTCAGGGCATGGACTGTGGTGTGTGTGTATATATATAAGTCTCAGGGCATGGACTGTGGTGTGTGTGTATATATATAAGTCTCAGGGCATGGACTGTGGTGTGTGTGTATATATATATAAGTCTCAGGGCATGGACTGTGGTGAGTGTGTGTGTATATATAAGTCTCAGGGCCTGGACTGTGGTGAGTGTGTGTGTATATATATAAGTCTCAGGGCATGGACTGTGGTGTGTGTGTGTATATATATAAGTCTCAGGGCATGGACTGTGGTGTGTGTGTGTGTATATATATAAGTCTCAGGGCATGGACTGTGGTGTGTGTGTATATATATATAAGTCTCAGGGCATGGACTGTGGTGAGTGTGTGTGTATATATATAAGTCTCAGGGCATGAACTGTGGTGTGTGTGTGTATATATTTATAAGTCTCAGGGCATGGACTGTGGTGTGTGTGTGTGTATATATATAAGTCTCAGGGCCTGGACTGTGGTGTGTGTGTGTATATATATAAGTCTCAGGGCCTGGACTGTGGTGTGTGTGTATATATATATATAAGTCTCAGGGCCTGGACTGTGGTGTGTGTGTGTATATATATAAGTCTCAGGGCATGGACTGTGGTGTGTGTGTGTATATATATATAAGTCTCAGGGCATGGACTGTGGTGTGTGTGTGTATATATATCAGTCTCAGGGCCTGGACTGTGGTGTGCGTGTGTATATATATAAGTCTCAGGGCATGGACTGTGGTGTGTGTGTGTATATATATATAAGTCTCAGGGCATGGACTGTGGTGTGTGTGTGTATATATATATATAAGTCTCAGGGCATGGACTGTGGTGTGTGTGTGTATATGTATATAAGTCTCAGGGCATGGACTGTGGTGTGTGTGTATATATATATAAGTCTCAGGGCATGGACTGTGGTGTGTGTGTGTATATATATATAAGTCTCAGGGCATGGACTGTGGTGTGTGTGTGTATATATATATAAGTCTCAGGGCATGGACTGTGGTGTGTGTGTGTATATATATATATAAGTCTCAGGGCATGGACTGTGGTGTGTGTGTGTATATATAAGTCTCAGGGCATGGACTGTGGTGTGTGTGTATATATATAATTCTCAGGGCATGGACTGTGGTGTGTGTGTATATATATATAAGTCTCAGGGCATGGACTGTGGTGTGTGTGTGTATATGTATATAAGTCTCAGGGCCTGGACTGTGGTGTGTGTGTATATATATATAAGTCTCAGGGCATGGACTGTGGTGTGTGTGTGTATATATATATAAGTCTCAGGGCATGGACTGTGGTGTGTGTGTGTATATATATATAAGTCTCAGGGCATGGACTGTGGTGTGTGTGTGTATATATATATAAGTCTCAGGGCATGGACTGTGGTGTTTGTGTGTATATATATATAAGTCTCAGGGCCTGGACTGTGGTGTGTGTGTGTATATATATAAGTCTCAGGGCATGGACTGTGGTGTGTGTGTATATATATAAGTCTCAGGGCATGGACTGTGGTGTGTGTGTGTGTATATATAAGTCTCAGGGCATGGACTGTGGTGTGTGTGTGTATATATATAAGTCTCAGGGCCTGGACTGTGGTGTGTGTGTGTATATATATATAAGTCTCAGGGCCTGGACTGTGGTGTGTGTGTGTATATATAAGTCTCAGGGCATGGACTGTGGTGTGTGTGTATATATATAATTCTCAGGGCATGGACTGTGGTGTGTGTGTATATATATATATAAGTCTCAGGGCTAGGACTGTGGTGAGTGTGTGTGTATATATAAGTCTCAGGGCATGGATTGTGGTGTGTGTGTATATATATAAGTCTCAGGGCCTGGAGTGTGGTGAGTGTGTGTGTATATATAAGTCTCAGGGCATGGACTGTGGTGTGTGTGTATATATATAAGTCTCAGGGCATGGACTGTGGTGTGTGTGTATATATATATAAGTCTCAGGGCTAGGACTGTGGTGAGTGTGTGTGTATATATAAGTCTCAGGGCATGGACTGTGGTGTGTGTGTATATATATAAGTCTCAGGGCCTGGAGTGTGGTGAGTGTGTGTGTATATATAAGTCTCAGGGCCTGGACTGTGGTGTGTGTGTATATAAATAAGTCTCAGGGCATGGACTGTGGTGTGTGTGTATATATATATAAGTCTCAGGGCATGGACTGTGGTGAGTGTGTGTGTATATATAAGTCTCAGGGCATGGACTGTGGTGTGTGTGTATATATATAAGTCTCAGGGCATGGACTGTGGTGTGTGTGTATATATATAAGTCTCAGGGCATGGACTGTGGTGTGTGTGTATATATATATAAGTCTCAGGGCATGGACTGTGGTGAGTGTGTGTGTATATATAAGTCTCAGGGCATGGAGTGTGGTGTGTGTGTGTGTATATATATAAGTCTCAGGGCATGGACTGTGGTGTGTGTGTGTATATATATAAGTCTCAGGGCATGGACTGTGGTGTGTGTGTGTGTATATATATAAGTCTCAGGGCATGGACTGTGGTGTGTGTGTATATATATATAAGTCTCAGGGCATTGACTGTGGTGTGTGTGTGTATATATATATAAGTCTCAGGGCATGGACTGTGGTGAGTGTGTGTGTATATATATAAGTCTCAGGGCATGGAATGTGGTGTGTGTGTGTATATATTTATAAGTCTCAGGGCATGGACTGTGGTGTGTGTGTGTATATATATAAGTCTCAGGGCCTGGACTGGGGTGTGTGTGTATATATATATAAGTCTCAGGGCCTGGACTGTGGTGTGTGTGTGTATATATATAAGTCTCAGGGCATGGACGGTGGTGTGTGTGTGTATATATATATAAGTCTCAGGGCATGGACTGTGGTGTGTGTGTGTATATATATATCAGTCTCAGGGCCTGGACTGTGTTGTGCGTGTGTATATATATAAGTCTCAGGGCATGGACTGTTGTGTGTGTGTGTATATATATATATAAGTCTCAGGGCATGGACTGTGGTGTGTGTGTGTATATATATATAAGTCTCAGGGCATGGACTGGTGTGTGTGTGTGTATATATATATAAGTCTCAGGGCATGGACTGTGGTGTGTGTGTATATATATATAAGTCTCAGGGCCTGGACTGTGGTGTGTGTGTATATATATATAAGTCTCAGGGCATGGACTGTGGTGTTTGTGTGTGTATATATAAGTCTCAGGGCCTGGACTGTGGTGTGTGTGTATATATATATAAGTCTCAGGGCATGGACTGTGGTGTGTGTGTGTATATATATAATTCTCAGGGCCTGGACTGTGGTGTGTGTGTGTGTATATATATAAGTCTCAGGGCCTGGACTGTGGTGTGTGTGTGTATATATATATAAGTCTCAGGGCCTGGACTGTGGTGTGTGTGTGTATATATATATAAGTCTCAGGGCATGGACTGTGGTGTGTGTGTGTATATATATATAAGTCTCAGGGCATGGACTGTGGTGTGTGTGTGTATATATATATAAGTCTCAGGGCCTGGACTGTGGTGTGTGTGTGTATATATATAAGTCTCAGGGCATGGACTGTGGTGTGTGTGTATATATATATAAGTCTCAGGGCATGGACTGTGGTGTGTGTTTATATATATAAGTCTCAGGGCATGGACTGTGGTGTGTGTGTGTGTATATATAAGTCTCAGGGCATGGACTGTGGTGTGTGTGTGTATATATATAAGTCTCAGGGCCTGGACTGTGGTGTGTGTGTGTATATATATATAAGTCTCAGGGCCTGGACTGTGGTGTGTGTGTGTATATATATATAAGTCTCAGGGCATGGACTGTGGTGTGTGTGTGTATATATATATAAGTCTCAGGGCATGGACTGTGGTGTGTGTGTGTATATATATATAAGTCTCAGGGCCTGGACTGTGGTGTGTGTGTGTATATATATAAGTCTCAGGGCATGGACTGTGGTGTGTGTGTGTATATATATAAGTCTCAGGGCATGGACTGTGGTGTGTGTGTATATATATAAGTCTCAGGGCATGGACTGTGGTGTGTGTGTGTGTGTATATAAGTCTCAGGGCATGGACTGTGGTGTGTGTGTGTATATATATAAGTCTCAGGGCCTGGACTGTGGTGTGTGTGTGTCTATATATATATAAGTCTCAGGGCATGGACTGTGGTGTGTGTGTATATATATAAGTCTCAGGGCATGGACTGTGGTGTGTGTGTGTGTATATATAAGTCTCAGGGCATGGACTGTGGTGTGTGTGTGTATATATATAAGTCTCAGGGCCTGGACTGTGGTGTGTGTGTGTATATATATATAAGTCTCAGGGCCTGGACTGTGGTGTGTGTGTGTATATATATAAGTCTCAGGGCATGGACTGTGGTGTGTGTGTATATATATATAAGTCTCAGGGCATGGACTGTGGTGTGTGTGTATATATATAAGTCTCAGGGCATGGACTGTGGTGTGTGTGTGTGTATATATAAGTCTCAGGGCATGGACTGTGGTGTGTGTGTATATATAAGTCTCAGGGCCTGGACTGTGGTGTGTGTGTGTATATATATAAGTCTCAGGGCATGGACTGTGGTGTGTGTGTGTGTATATATATATAAGTCTCAGGGCATGGACTGTGGTGTGTGTGTGTGTATATATATAAGTCTCAGGGCATGGACTGTGGTGTGTGTGTGTATATATATAAGTCTCAGGGCCTGGACTGTGGTGTGTGTGTGTATATATATAAGTCTCAGGGCATGGACTGTGGTGTGTGTGTATATATATAAGTCTCAGGGCCTGGACTGTGGTGTGTGTATATATATATATAAGTCTCAGGGCCTGGACTGTGGTGTGTGTGTGTATATATATAAGTCTCAGGGCCTGGACTGTGGTGTGTGTGTGTGTATATATATAAGTCTCAGGGCATGGACTGTGGTGAGTGTGTCTGTATATATATAAGTCTCAGGGCATGGACTGTGGTGTGTGTGTGTATATATAAGTCTCAGGGCATGGACTGTGGTGTGTGTGTGTATATATATAAGTCTCAGGGCCTGGACTGTGGTGTGTGTGTATATATATATAAGTCTCAGGGCCTGGACTGTGGTGAGTGTGTGTATATATATAAGTCTCAGGGCCTGGACTGTGGTGTGTGTGTGTATATATATAAGTCTCAGGGTCTGGACTGTGGTGTGTGTGTGTATATATATAAGTCTCAGGGCCTGGACTGTGGTGTGTGTGTGTATATATATATAAGTCTCAGGGCATGGACTGTGGTGTGTGTGTGTGTATATATATAAGTCTCAGGGCCTGGACTGTGGTATGTGTGTGTATATATATATAAGTCTCAGGGCATGGACTGTGGTGTGTGTGTGTATATATATAAGTCTCAGGGCCTGGACTGTGGTGTGTGTATGTATATATATATAAGTCTCAGGGCCTGGACTGTGGTGTGTGTGTATATATATAAGTCTCAGGGCCTGGACTGTGGTGAGTGTGTGTATATATATAAGTATCAGGGTCTGGACTGTGGTGTGTGTGTGTATATATAAGTCTCAGGGCATGGACTGTGGTGTGTGTGTGTATATATATATAAGTCTCAGGGTATGGACTGTGGTGTGTGTGTGTATATATAAGTCTCAGGGCATGGACTGTGGTGTGTGTGTGTATATATATAAGTCTCAGGGCATGGACTGTGGTGTGTGTGTGTATATATATATAAGTCTCAGGGCCTGGACTGTGGTGTGTGTGTGTATATATATATAAGTCTCAGGGCCTGGACTGTGGTGTGTGTGTGTATATATAAGTCTCAGGGCCTGGACTGTGGTGAGTGTGTGTATATATATAAGTATCAGGGTCTGGACTGTGGTGTGAGTGTATATATATAAGTCTCAGGGCATGGACTGTGGTGTGTGTATATATATATATAAGTCTCAGGGCATGGACTGTGGTGTGTGTGTATATATTTAAGTCTCAGGGCATGGACTGTGGTGTGTGTGTATATATATATAAGTCTCAGGGCATGGACTGTGGTGTGTGTGTGTATATATAAGTCTCAGGGCATGGACTGTGGTGTGTGTGTGTATATATATAAGTCTCAGGGCCTGGACTGTGGTGTGTGTGTATATATATAAGTCTCAGGGCCTGGACTGTGGTGAGTGTGTGTATATATATATAAGTCTCAGGGCATGGACTGTGGTGTGTGTGTGTATATATATAAGTCTCAGGGCCTGGACTGTGGTGAGTGTGTGTATATATATAAGTCTCAGGGCCTGGACTGTGGTGAGTGTATATATATATATAAGTCTCAGGGCATGGACTGTGGTGTGTGTGTGTATATATATAAGTCACAGGGCATGGACTGTGGTGTGTGTGTATATCTATATAAGTCTCAGGGCATGGACTGTGGTGTGTGTGTGTATATATAAGTCTCAGGGCATGGACTGTGGTGTGTGTGTGTATATATATAAGTCTCAGGGCCTGGACTGTGGTGTGTGTGTATATATATAAGTCTCAGGGCCTGGACTATGGTGAGTGTGTGTATATTTATAAGTCTCAGGGCATGGACTGTGGTGTGTGTGTGTATATATATAAGTCTCAGGGCCTGGACTGTGGTGAGTGTGTGTATATATATAAGTCTCAGGGCCTGGACTGTGGTGTGTGTGTGTGTATATATATAAGTCTCAGGGCCTGGACTGTGGTGAGTGTGTGCATATATATAAGTCTCAGGGCCTGGACTGTGGTGTGTGTGTGTGTGTGTGTATATATATAAGTCTCAGGGCATGGACTGTGGTGTGTGTGTGTATATATATAAGTCTCAGGGCCTGGACTGTGGTGAGTGTGTGTATATATATAAGTCTCAGGGCATGGACTGTGGTGTGTGTGTGTATATCTATATAAGTCTCAGGGCCTGGACTGTGGTGTTTGTGTATATATATAAGTCTCAGGGCCTGGACTGTGGTGTGTGTGTGTGTATATATAAGTCTCAGGGCCTGGACTGTGGTGAGTGTGTGTATATATATATATAAGTCTCAGGGCCTGGACTGTGGTGTTTGTGTATATATATAAGTCTCAGGGCCTGGACTGTGGTGAGTGTGTGTATATATATAAGTCTCAGGGCATGGACTGTGGTGTGTGTGTGTATATATATAAGTCTCAGGGCCTGGACTGTGGTGTTTGTGTATATATATAAGTCTCAGGGCCTGGACTGTGGTGAGTGTGTGTATATATATAAGTCTCAGGGCCTGGACTGTGGTGTGTGTGTGTATATATATAAGTCTCAGGGCCTGGACTGTGGTGTTTGTGTATATATATAAGTCTCAGGGCCTGGACTGTGGTGAGTGTGTGTATATATATATAAGTCTCAGGGCATGGACTGTGGTGTGTGTGTATATATATATAAGTCTCAGGGCCTGGACTGTGGTGAGTGTGTGTATATATATAAGTCTCAGGGCATGGACTGTGGTGTGTGTGTGTATATATATAAGTCTCAGGGCCTGGACTGTGGTGTGTGTGTATATATATAAGTCTCAGGGTCTGGACTGTGGTGTGTGTGTGTATATATATAAGTCTCAGGGCATGGACTGTGGTGTGTGTGTGTATATATATATAAGTCTCAGGGCCTGGACTGTGGTGTGTGTATATCTTTAAGTCTCAGGGCCTGGACTGTGGTGTGTGTGTGTATATATATAGGTCTCAGGGCCTGGACTGTGGTGTGTGTATATATATAAGTCTCAGGGCCTGGACTGTGGTGTGTGTGTGTATATATATAAGTCTCAGGGCCTGGGCTGTGGTGTGTGTATATTTATAAGTCTCAGGGCATGGACTGTGGTGTGTGTGTGTGTATATATAAGTCTCAGGGCCTGGACTGTGGTGTGTGTGTATATATATAAGTCTCAGGGTCTGGACTGTGGTGTGTGTGTGTATATATATAAGTCTCAGGGTCTGGACTGTGGTGTTTGTGTATATATATAAGTCTCAGGGTCTGGACTGTGGTGTGTGTGTATATATATAAGTCTCAGGGCCTGGACTGTGGTGTGTGTGTATATATATATAAGTCTCAGGGCCTGGACTGTGGTGTTTGTGTATATATATAAGTCTCAGGGCCTGGACTGTGGTGTGTGTGTATATATATATAAGTCTCAGGGCATGGACTGTGGTGTTTGTGTATATATATAAGTCTCAGGTTCTGGACTGTGGTGTGTGTGTGTATATATATAAGTCTCAGGGCCTGGACTGTGGTGTGTGTGTATATATATAAGTCTCAGGTTCTGGACTGTGGTGTGTGTGTGTATATATATAAGTCTCAGGGCCTGGACTGTGGTGTGTGTGTGTATATATATACGTCTCAGGGCCTGGACTGTGGTGTTTGTGTATATATATAAGTCTCAGGTTCTGGACTGTGGTGTGTGTGTGTATATATATAAGTCTCAGGGCCTGGACTGTGGTGTTTGTGTATATATATAAGTCTCAGGGCCTGGACTGTGGTGAGTGTGTGTATATATATAAGTCTCAGGGCCTGGACTGTGGTGTTTGTGTATATATATAAGTCTCAGGTTCTGGACTGTGGTGTGTGTGTGTATATATATAAGTCTCCGGGCCTGGACTGTGGTGTGTGTGTGTATATATATAAGTCTCAGGGCCTGGACTGTGGTGTTTGTGTATATATATAAGTCTCAGGGCCTGGACTGTGGTGTGTGTGTATATATATATAAGTCTCAGGGCCTGGACTGTGGTGTTTGTGTATATATATAAGTCTCAGGGCCTGGACTGTGGTGAGTGTGTGTATATATATAAGTCTCAGGGCCTGGACTGTGGTGTTTGTGTATATATATAAGTCTCAGGGCCTGGACTGTGGTGTGTGTGTGTATATATATAAGTCTCAGTGCCTGGACTGTGGTGTTTGTGTATATATATAAGTCTCAGGGCCTGGACTGTGGTGAGTGTGTGTATATATATAAGTCTCAGGGCCTGGACTGTGGTGTTTGTGTATATATATAAGTCTCAGGTTCTGGACTGTGGTGTGTGTGTGTATATATATAAGTCTCAGGGCCTGGACTGTGGTGTGTGTGTGTATATATATAAGTCTCAGGGCCTGGACTGTGGTGTGTGTGTGTATATATATAAGTCTCTGGGCCTGGACTGTGGTGTTTGTGTATATATATAAGTCTCAGGTTCTGGACTGTGGTGTGTGTGTGTGTATATATATAAGTCTCTGGGCCTGGACTGTGGTGTTTGTGTATATATATAAGTCTCAGGTTCTGGACTGTGGTGAGTGTGTGTATATATATATAAGTCTCAGGGCCTGGAATGTGGTGTGTGTGTATATATATAAGTCTCAGGGCATGGACTGTGGTGTGTGTGTGTGTATATATAAGTCTCAGGGCATGGACTGTGGTGTGTGTGTGTATATATATAAGTCTCAGGGCATGGACTGTGGTGTGTGTGTGTGTATATATATATAAGTCTCAGGGCATGGACTGTGGTGTGTGTGTGTGTATATATATAAGTCTCAGGGCATGGACTGTGGTGTGTGTGTGTGTATATATATAAGTCTCAGGGCCTGGACTGTGGTGTGTGTGTGTATATATATAAGTCTCAGGGCCTGGACTGTGGTGTGTGTGTGTATATATATAAGTCTCAGGGCCTGGACTGTGGTGTGTGTGTGTATATATATATAAGTCTCAGGGCATGGACTGTGGTGTGTGTGTATATATATATAAGTCTCAGGGCCTGGACTGTGGTGAGTGTGTGTATATATATAAGTCTCAGGGCATGGACTGTGCTGTGTGTGTGTATATATATAAGTATCAGGGCCTGGACTGTGGTGAGTGTGTGTATATATATAAGTCTCAGGGCATGGACTGTGGTGTGTGTGTGTATATATATAAGTCTCAGGGCCTGGACTGTGGTGTGTGTGTATATATATAAGTCTCAGGGTCTGGACTGTGGTGTGTGTGTGTATATATATAAGTCTCAGGGCATGGACTGTGGTGTGTGTATATCTTTAAGTCTCAGGGCCTGGACTGTGGTGTGTGTGTGTATATATATAGGTCTCAGGGCCTGGACTGTGGTGTGTGTATATATATAAGTCTCAGGGCCTGGACTGTGGTGTGTGTGTGTATATATATAAGTCTCAGGGCCTGGGCTGTGGTGTGTGTATATTTATAAGTCTCAGGGCCTGGACTGTGGTGTGTGTGTATATATATAAGTCTCAGGGCCTGGACTGTGGTGAGTGTGTGTGTATATATATAAGTCTCAGGGCCTGGACTGTGGTGTGTGTGTGTGTATATATATAAGTCTCAGGGCCTGAACTGTGGTGTGTGTGTGTATATATATAAGTCTCAGGGCCTGGACTGTGGTGTGTGTGTGTATATATATAAGTCTCAGGGCCTGGACTGTGGTGAGTGTGTGTGTATATATATAAGTCTCAGGGCCTGAACTGTGGTGTGTGTGTGTATATATATAAGTCTCAGGGCCTGGACTGTGGTGAGTGTGTGTGTATATATATAAGTCTCAGGGCCTGGACTGTGGTGAGTGTGTGTGTATATATATAAGTCTCAGGGCCTGGACTGTGGTGAGTGTGTGTGTATATATATAAGTCTCAGGGCCTGGACTGTGGTGAGTGTGTGTGTATATATATAAGTCTCAGGGCCTGGACTGTGGTGTGTGTGTGTATATATATAAGTCTCAGGGCCTGGACTGTGGTGAGTGTGTGTGTATATATATAAGTCTCAGGGCCTGGACTGTGGTGAGTGTGTGTGTATATATATAAGTCTCAGGGCCTGAACTGTGGTGTGTGTGTGTATATATATATAAGTCTCAGGGCCTGGACTGTGGTGAGTGTGTGTATATATATAAGTCTCAGGGCCTGGACTGTGGTGTGTGTGTATATATATATAAGTCTCAGGGCCTGGACTGTGGTGTTTGTGTATATATATAAGTCTCAGGGCCTGGACTGTGGTGTTTGTGTATATATATAAGTCTCAGGGCCTGGACTGTGGTGTTTGTGTATATATATAAGTCTCAGGGCCTGGACTGTGGTGTGTGTGTGTATATATATAAGTCTCAGGGCCTGGACTGTGGTGTTTGTGTATATATATAAGTCTCAGGGCCTGGACTGTGGTGTTTGTGTATATATATAAGTCTCAGGGCCTGGACTGTGGGGTGTGTGTATATATATATAAGTCTCAGGGCATGGACTGTGGTGTGTGTGTGTGTATATATATAAGTCTCAGGGTCTGGACTGTGGTGTGTGTGTGTATATATATAAGTCTCATGGCCTGGACTGTGGTGTGTGTGTGTGTATATATATAAGTCTCAGGTTCTGGACAGTGGTGTGTGTGTGTATATATATAAGTCTCAGGGTCTGGACTGTGGTGTGTGTGTGTATATATATATAAGTCTCAGGGCATGGACTGTGGTGTGTGTGTGTGTATATATATAAGTCTCAGGGCCTGGACTGTGGTGAGTGTGTGTGTATATATAAGTCTCAGGGCATGGACTGTGGTGTGTGTGTGTATATATATAAGTCTCAGGGCCAGGACTGTGGTGTGTGTGTGTATATATATATAAGTCTCAGGGCCTGGACTGTGGTGTGTGTGTGTATATATAAGTCTCAGGGCCTGGACTGTGGTGAGTGTGTGTATATATATAAGTATCAGGGTCTGGACTGTGGTGTGTGTGTGTATATATAAGTCTCAGGGCATGGACTGTGGTGTGTGTGTGTATATATATATAAGTCTCAGGGTATGGACTGTGGTGTGTGTGTGTATATATAAGTCTCAGGGCATGGACTGTGGTGTGTGTGTGTATATATATAAGTCTCAGTGCATGGATTGTGGTGTGTGTGTGTATATATATAAGTCTCAGGGCCTGGACTGTGGTGTGTGTGTGTATATATATATAAGTCTCAGGGCCTGGACTGTGGTGTGTGTGTGTATATATAAGTCTCAGGGCCTGGACTGTGGTGAGTGTGTGTATATATATAAGTATCAGGGTCTGGACTGTGGTGTGTGTGTATATATATAAGTCTCAGGGCATGGACTGTGGTGTGTGTATATATATATATATAAGTCTCAGGGCATGGACTGTGGTGTGTGTGTATATATATAAGTCTCAGGGCATGGACTGTGGTGTGTGTGTATATATATATAAGTCTCAGGGCATGGACTGTGGTGTGTGTGTGTATATATAAGTCTCAGGGCCTGGACTGTGGTGAGTGTGTGTATATATATAAGTCTCAGGGCATGGACTGTGGTGTGTGTGTGTATATATATAAGTCTCAGGGCCTGGACTGTGGTGAGTGTGTGTGTATATATAAGTCTCAGGGCCTGGACTGTGGTGTGTGTATATATATATATAAGTCTCAGGGCATGGACTGTGGTGTGTGTGTGTGTATATATATAAGTCTCAGGGTCTGGACTGTGGTGTGTGTGTGTATATATATAAGTCTCAGGGCCTGGACTGTGGTGTGTGTGTGTGTATATATATAAGTCTCAGGTTCTGGACAGTGGTGTGTGTGTGTATATATATAAGTCTCAGGGTCTGGACTGTGGTGTGTGTGTGTATATATATATAAGTCTCAGGGCATGGACTGTGGTGTGTGTGTGTGTATATATATAAGTCTCAGGGCCTGGACTGTGGTGAGTGTGTGTGTATATATAAGTCTCAGGGCATGGACTGTGGTGTGTGTGTGTATATATATAAGTCTCAGGGCCAGGACTGTGGTGTGTGTGTGTATATATATATAAGTCTCAGGGCCTGGACTGTGGTGTGTGTGTGTATATATAAGTCTCAGGGCCTGGACTGTGGTGAGTGTGTGTATATATATAAGTATCAGGGTCTGGACTGTGGTGTGTGTGTGTATATATAAGTCTCAGGGCATGGACTGTGGTGTGTGTGTGTATATATATATAAGTCTCAGGGTATGGACTGTGGTGTGTGTGTGTATATATAAGTCTCAGGGCATGGACTGTGGTGTGTGTGTGTATATATATAAGTCTCAGGGCATGGATTGTGGTGTGTGTGTGTATATATATAAGTCTCAGGGCCTGGACTGTGGTGTGTGTGTGTATATATATATAAGTGTCAGGGCCTGGACTGTGGTGTGTGTGTGTATATATAAGTCTCAGGGCCTGGACTGTGGTGAGTGTGTGTATATATATAAGTATCAGGGTCTGGACTGTGGTGTGTGTGTATATATATAAGTCTCAGGGCATGGACTGTGGTGTGTGTATATATATATATATAAGTCTCAGGGCATGGACTGTGGTGTGTGTGTATATATATAAGTCTCAGGGCATGGACTGTGGTGTGTGTGTATATATATATAAGTCTCAGGGCATGGACTGTGGTGTGTGTGTGTATATATAAGTCTCAGGGCCTGGACTGTGGTGAGTGTGTGTATATATATAAGTCTCAGGGCATGGACTGTGGTGTGTGTGTGTATATATATAAGTCTCAGGGCCTGGACTGTGGTGAGTGTGTGTGTATATATAAGTCTCAGGGCCTGGACTGTGGTGTGTGTATATATATATATAAGTCTCAGGGCATGGACTGTGGTGTGTGTGTGTATATATAAGTCTCAGGGCATGGACTGTGGTGTGTGTGTGTATATATATAAGTCTCAGGGCCTGGACTGTGGTGTGTGTGTATATATATAAGTCTCAGGGCCTGGACTATGGTGAGTGTGTGTATGTATATAAGTCTCAGGGCATGGACTGTGGTGTGTGTGTGTATATATATAAGTCTCAGGGCCTGGACTGTGGTGAGTGTGTGTGTATATATATAAGTCTCAGGGCCTGGACTGTGGTGTGTGTGTGTGTATATATATAAGTCTCAGGGCCTGGACTGTGGTGAGTGTGTGTGTATATATATAAGTCTCAGGGCCTGGACTGTGGTGAGTGTGTGTATATATATAAGTCTCAGGGCCTGGACTGTGGTGTGTGTGTGTGTGTATATATATAAGTCTCAGGGCATGGACTGTGGTGTGTGTGTGTATATATATAAGTCTCAGGGCCTGGACTGTGGTGAGTGTGTGTATATATATAAGTCTCAGGGCATGGACTGTGGTGTGTGTGTGTATATATATAAGTCTCAGGGCCTGGACTGTGGTGAGTGTGTGTATATATATAAGTCTCAGGGCCTGGACTGTGGTGTGTGTGTGTATATATATAAGTCTCAGGGCCTGGACTGTGGTGTTTGTGTATATATATAAGTCTCAGGGCCTGGACTGTGGTGAGTGTGTGTATATACATAAGTCTCAGGGCCTGGACTGTGGTGTTTGTGTATATATATAAGTCTCAGGGCCTGGACTGTGGTGAGTGTGTGTATATATATAAGTCTCAGGGCATAGACTGTGGTGTGTGTGTGTATATATATAAGTCTCAGGGCCTGGACTGTGGTGTTTGTGTATATATATAAGTCTCAGGGCCTGGACTGTGGTGAGTGTGTGTATATATATAAGTCTCAGGGCCTGGACTGTGGTGTGTGTGTGTATATATATAAGTCTCAGGGCCTGGACTGTGGTGTTTGTGTATATATATAAGTCTCAGGGCCTGGACTGTGGTGAGTGTGTGTATATATATATAAGTCTCAGGGCATGGACTGTGGTGTGTGTGTATATATATATATAAGTCTCAGGGCCTGGACTGTGGTGAGTGTGTGTATATATATAAGTCTCAGGGCATGGACTGTGGTGTGTGTGTGTATATATATAAGTATCAGGGCCTGGACTGTGGTGAGTGTGTGTATATATATAAGTCTCAGGGCATGGACTGTGGTGTGTGTGTGTATATATATAAGTCTCAGGGCCTGGACTGTGGTGTGTGTGTATATATATAAGTCTCAGGGTCTGGACTGTGGTGTGTGTGTGTATATATTTAAGTCTCAGGGCATGGACTGTGGTGTGTGTGTGTATATATATAAGTCTCAGGGCCTGGACTGTGGTGTGTGTATATATATAAGTCTCAGGGCCTGGACTGTGGTGTGTGTGTGTACATATATAAGTCTCAGGGCCTGGACTGTGGTGTGTGTATATATATAAGTCTCAGGGCCTGGACTGTGGTGTGTGTGTGTATATATATAAGTCTCAGGGCCTGGACTGTGGTGTGTGTGTGTATATATATAAGTCTCAGGGCCTGGACTGTGGTGTTTGTGTATATATATAAGTCTCAGGTTCTGGACTGTGGTGTGTGTGTGTATATATATAAGTCTCAGGGCCTGGACTGTGGTGTGTGTGTGTATATATATATAAGTCTCAGGGCCTGGACTGTGGTGAGTGTGTGTATATATATAAGTCTCAGGGCCTGGACTGTGGTGTTTGTGTATATATATAAGTCTCAGGTTCTGGACTGTGGTGTGTGTGTGTATATATATAAGTCTCAGGGCCTGGACTGTGGTGTGTGTGTGTATATATATAAGTCTCAGGGCCTGGACTGTGGTGTGTGTGTGTATATGTATAAGTCTCTGGGCCTGGACTGTGGTGTTTGTGTATATATATAAGTCTCAGGTTCTGGACTGTGGTGTGTGTGTGTGTATATATATAAGTCTCTGGGCCTGGACTGTGGTGTTTGTGTATATATATAAGTCTCAGGTTCTGGACTGTGGTGTGTGTGTGTACATATAAGTCTCAGGGCATGGACTGTGGTGTGTGTGTGTATGTATATATAAGTCTCAGGGCATGGACTGTGGTGTGTGTGTATATATATATAAGTCTCAGGGCCTGGAATGTGGTGTGTGTGTATATATATATAAGTCTCAGGGCATGGACTGTGGTGTGTGTGTGTGTATATATATAAGTCTCTGGGCCTGGACTGTGGTGTTTGTGTATATATATAAGTCTCAGGTTCTGGACTGTGGTGTGTGTGTGTACATATAAGTCTCAGTGCCTGGACTGTGGTGTGTGTGTGTATGTATATATAAGTCTCAGGGCATGGACTGTGGTGTGTGTGTGTATATATAAGTCTCAGGGCATGGACTGTGGTGTGTGTGTGTATATATATAAGTCTCAGTGCCTGGACTGTGGTGTGTGTGTGTGTATATATATAAGTCTCAGGGCATGGACTGTGGTGTGTGTGTGTATATATAAGTCTCAGGGCCTGGACTGTGGTGTGTGTGTGTATATATATATAAGTCTCAGGGCCTGGACTGTGGTGTGTGTGTGTATATATAAGTCTCAGGGCCTGGACTGTGGTGAGTGTGTGTATATATATATAAGTCTCAGGGTATGGACTGTGGTGTGTGTGTGTATATATAAGTCTCAGGGCATGGACTGTGGTGTGTGTGTGTATATATATAAGTCTCAGGGCATGGATTGTGGTGTGTGTGTGTATATATATAAGTCTCAGGGCCTGGACTGTGGTGTGTGTGTGTATATATATAAGTATCAGGGTCTGGACTGTGGTGTGTGTGTATATATATAAGTCTCAGGGCATGGACTGTGGTGTGTGTATATATATATATATAAGTCTCAGGGCATGGACTGTGGTGTGTGTGTATATATATAAGTCTCAGGGCATGGACTGTGGTGTGTGTGTATATATATATAAGTCTCAGGGCATGGACTGTGGTGTGTGTGTGTATATATAAGTCTCAGGGCCTGGACTGTGGTGAGTGTGTGTATATATATAAGTCTCAGGGCATGGACTGTGGTGTGTGTGTGTATATATATAAGTCTCAGGGCCTGGACTGTGGTGAGTGTGTGTGTATATATAAGTCTCAGGGCCTGGACTGTGGTGTGTGTATATATATATATAAGTCTCAGGGCATGGACTGTGGTGTGTGTGTGTATATATAAGTCTCAGGGCATGGACTGTGGTGTGTGTGTGTATATATATAAGTCTCAGGGCCTGGACTGTGGTGTGTGTGTATATATATAAGTCTCAGGGCCTGGACTATGGTGAGTGTGTGTATGTATATATGTCTCAGGGCATGGACTGTGGTGTGTGTGTGTATATATATAAGTCTCAGGGCCTGGACTGTGGTGAGTGTGTGTGTATATATATAAGTCTCAGGGCCTGGACTGTGGTGTGTGTGTGTGTATATATATAAGTCTCAGGGCCTGGACTGTGGTGAGTGTGTGTGTATATATATAAGTCTCAGGGCCTGGACTGTGGTGAGTGTGTGTATATATATAAGTCTCAGGGCCTGGACTGTGGTGTGTGTGTGTGTGTATATATATAAGTCTCAGGGCATGGACTGTGGTGTGTGTGTGTATATATATAAGTCTCAGGGCCTGGACTGTGGTGAGTGTGTGTATATATATAAGTCTCAGGGCCTGGACTGTGGTGTGTGTGTATATATATAAGTCTCAGGGCATGGACTGTGGTGTGTGTGTGTATATATATAAGTCTCAGGGCCTGGACTGTGGTGAGTGTGTGTATATATATAAGTCTCAGGGCCTGGACTGTGGTGTGTGTGTGTATATATATAAGTCTCAGGGCCTGGACTGTGGTGTTTGTGTATATATATAAGTCTCAGGGCCTGGACTGTGGTGAGTGTGTGTATATACATAAGTCTCAGGGCCTGGACTGTGGTGTTTGTGTATATATATAAGTCTCAGGGCCTGGACTGTGGTGAGTGTGTGTATATATATAAGTCTCAGGGCATGGACTGTGGTGTGTGTGTGTATATATATAAGTCTCAGGGCCTGGACTGTGGTGTTTGTGTATATATATAAGTCTCAGGGCCTGGACTGTGGTGAGTGTGTGTATATATATAAGTCTCAGGGCCTGGACTGTGGTGTGTGTGTGTATATATATAAGTCTCAGGGCCTGGACTGTGGTGTTTGTGTATATATATAAGTCTCAGGGCCTGGACTGTGGTGAGTGTGTGTATATATATATAAGTCTCAGGGCATGGACTGTGGTGTGTGTGTATATATATATAAGTCTCAGGGCCTGGACTGTGGTGAGTGTGTGTATATATATAAGTCTCAGGGCATGGACTGTGGTGTGTGTGTGTATATATATAAGTATCAGGGCCTGGACTGTGGTGAGTGTGTGTATATATATAAGTCTCAGGGCATGGACTGTGGTGTGTGTGTGTATATATATAAGTCTCAGGGCCTGGACTGTGGTGTGTGTGTATATATATAAGTCTCAGGGTCTGGACTGTGGTGTGTGTGTGTATATATTTAAGTCTCAGGGCATGGACTGTGGTGTGTGTGTGTATATATATAAGTCTCAGGGCCTGGACTGTGGTGTGTGTATATATATAAGTCTCAGGGCCTGGACTGTGGTGTGTGTGTGTACATATATAAGTCTCAGGGCCTGGACTGTGGTGTGTGTATATATATAAGTCTCAGGGCCTGGACTGTGGTGTGTGTGTGTATATATATAAGTCTCAGGGCCTGGACTGTGGTGTGTGTGTGTATATATATAAGTCTCAGGGCCTGGACTGTGGTGTTTGTGTATATATATAAGTCTCAGGTTCTGGACTGTGGTGTGTGTGTGTATGTATATAAGTCTCAGGGCCTGGACTGTGGTGTGTGTGTGTATATATATATAAGTCTCAGGGCCTGGACTGTGGTGAGTGTGTGTATATATATAAGTCTCAGGGCCTGGACTGTGGTGTTTGTGTATATATATAAGTCTCAGGTTCTGGACTGTGGTGTGTGTGTGTATATATATAAGTCTCAGGGCCTGGACTGTGGTGTGTGTGTGTATATATATAAGTCTCAGGGCCTGGACTGTGGTGTGTGTGTGTATATGTATAAGTCTCTGGGCCTGGACTGTGGTGTTTGTGTATATATATAAGTCTCAGGTTCTGGACTGTGGTGTGTGTGTGTGTATATATATAAGTCTCTGGGCCTGGACTGTGGTGTTTGTGTATATATATAAGTCTCAGGTTCTGGACTGTGGTGAGTGTGTGTATATATATATAAGTCTCAGGGCCTGGAATGTGGTGTGTGTGTATATATATATAAGTCTCAGGGCATGGACTGTGGTGTGTGTGTGTGTATATATATAAGTCTCTGGGCCTGGACTGTGGTGTTTGTGTATATATATAAGTCTCAGGTTCTGGACTGTGGTGTGTGTGTGTACATATAAGTCTCAGGGCATGGACTGTGGTGTGTGTGTGTATATATATAAGTCTCAGTGCCTGGACTGTGGTGTGTGTGTGTGTATATATATAAGTCTCAGGGCATGGACTGTGGTGTGTGTGTGTATATATAAGTCTCAGGGCCTGGACTGTGGTGTGTGTGTATATATATAAGTCTCAGGGCATGGACTGTGGTGTGTGTGTGTATGTATATATAAGTCTCAGGGCATGGACTGTGGTGTGTGTGTGTATATATAAGTCTCAGGGCATGGACTGTGGTGTGTGTGTGTATATATATAAGTCTCAGTGCCTGGACTGTGGTGTGTGTGTGTGTATATATATAAGTCTCAGGGCATGGACTGTGGTGTGTGTGTGTATATATAAGTCTCAGGGCCTGGACTGTGGTGTGTGTGTATATATATAAGTCTCAGGGCCTGGACTGTGGTGTTTGTGTATATATATAAGTCTCAGGTTCTGGACTGTGGTGTGTGTGTGTATATATATAAGTCTCAGGGCCTGGACTGTGGTGTGTGTGTGTATATATATATAAGTCTCAGGGCCTGGACTGTGGTGAGTGTGTGTATATATATAAGTCTCAGGGCCTGGACTGTGGTGTTTGTGTATATATATAAGTCTCAGGTTCTGGACTGTGGTGTGTGTGTGTATATATATAAGTCTCAGGGCCTGGACTGTGGTGTGTGTGTGTATATATATAAGTCTCAGGGCCTGGACTGTGGTGTGTGTGTGTGTATATATATAAGTCTCTGGGCCTGGACTGTGGTGTTTGTGTATATATATAAGTCTCAGGTTCTGGACTGTGGTGTGTGTGTGTGTATATATATAAGTCTCAGGGCCTGGACTGTGGTGTTTGTGTATATATATAAGTCTCAGGGCATGGACTGTGGTGTGTGTGTGTATATATATAAGTCTCTGGGCCTGGACTGTGGTGTTTGTGTATATATATAAGTCTCAGGTTCTGGACTGTGGTGTGTGTGTGTACATATAAGTCTCAGGGCATGGACTGTGGTGTGTGTGTGTATATATATATAAGTCTCAGGGCATGGACTGTGGTGTGTGTGTGTGTATATATAAGTCTCAGGGCATGGACTGTGGTGTGTGTGTGTATATATATAAGTCTCAGTGCCTGGACTGTGGTGTGTGTGTGTGTATATATATAAGTCTCAGGGCATGGACTGTGGTGTGTGTGTGTATATATAAGTCTCAGGGCCTGGACTGTGGTGTGTGTGTATATATATAAGTCTCAGGGCATGGACTGTGGTGTGTGTGTGTATATATATAAGTCTCAGGGCATGGACTGTGGTGTGTGTGTGTATATATATAAGTCTCAGGGCCTGGACTGTGGTGTGTGTGTGTATATATATAAGTCTCTGGGCCTGGACTGTGGTGTTTGTGTATATATATAAGTCTCAGGTTCTGGACTGTGGTGTGTGTGTGTGTATATATATAAGTCTCTGGGCCTGGACTGTGGTGTTTGTGTATATATATAAGTCTCAGGTTCTGGACTGTGGTGAGTGTGTGTATATATATATATAATTCTCAGGGCCTGGAATGTGGTGTGTGTGTATATATATATAAGTCTCAGGGCCTGGACTGTGGTGTGTGTGTGTGTGTATATATATAAGTCTCTGGCCTGGACTGTGGTGTTTGTGTATATATATAAGTCTCAGGTTCTGGACTGTGGTGTGTGTGTGTACATATAAGTCTCAGGGCATGGACTGTGGTGTGTGTGTGTATATATATATAAGTCTCAGGGCATGGACTGTGGTGTGTGTGTGTATATATAAGTCTCAGGGCATGGACTGTGGTGTGTGTGTGTATATATATAAGTCTCAGTGCCTGGACTGTGGTGTGTGTGTGTGTATAAATATAAGTCTCAGGGCATGGACTGTGGTGTGTGTGTGTATATATAAGTCTCAGGGCCTGGACTGTGGTGTGTGTGTATATATATACGTCTCAGGGCCTGGACTGTGGTGTTTGTGTATATATATAAGTCTCAGGTTCTGGACTGTGGTGTGTGTGTGTATATATATAAGTCTCAGGGCCTGGACTGTGGTGTGTGTGTGTATATATATATAAGTCTCAGGGCCTGGACTGTGGTGAGTGTGTGTATATATATAAGTCTCAGGGCCTGGACTGTGGTGTTTGTGTATATATATAAGTCTCAGGTTCTGGACTGTGGTGTGTGTGTGTATATATATAAGTCTCAGGGCCTGGACTGTGGTGTGTGTGTGTATATATATAAGTCTCAGGGCCTGGACTGTGGTGTGTGTGTGTATATATATAAGTCTCTGGGCCTGGACTGTGGTGTTTGTGTGTATATATATAAGTCTCAGGTTCTGGACTGTGGTGTGTGTGTGTGTATATATATAAGTCTCTGGGCCTGGACTGTGGTGTTTGTGTATATATATAAGTCTCAGGTTCTGGACTGTGGTGTGTGTGTGTGTATATATATAAGTCTCAGGGCCTGGAGTGTGGTGTGTGTGTATATATATATAAGTCTCAGGGCATGGACTGTGGTGTGTGTGTGTATATATATAAGTCTCTGGGCCTGGACTGTGGTGTTTGTGTATATATATATAAGTCTCAGGTTCTGGACTGTGGTGTGTGTGTGTACATATAAGTCTCAGGGCATGGACTGTGGTGTGTGTGTGTATATATATATAAGTCTCAGGGCATGGACTGTGGTGTGTGTGTGTGTGTATATATAAGTCTCAGGGCATGGACTGTGGTGTGTGTGTGTATATATATAAGTCTCAGTGCCTGGACTGTGGTGTGTGTGTGTATATATATAAGTCTCAGGGCATGGACTGTGGTGTGTTTGTGTATATATAAGTCTCAGGGCCTGGACTGTGGTGTGTGTGTATATATATAAGTCTCAGGGCATGGACTGTGGTGTGTGTGTGTATATATAAGTCTCAGGGCATGGACTGTGGTGTGTGTGTGTGTATATATATAAGTCTCAGGGCATGGACTGTGGTGTGTGTGTGTATATATAAGTCTCAGGTTCTGGACTGTGGTGTGTGTGTGTATATATATAAGTCTCAGGGCATGGACTGTGGTGTGTGTGTGTATATATATATAAGTCTCAGGGCATGGACTGTGGTGTGTGTGTGTATATATATATAAGTCTCAGGGCATGGACTGTGGTGTGTGTGTGTGTATATATATAAGTCTCAGGGCCTGGACTGTGGTGTGTGTGTGTATATATATAAGTCTCAGGGCATGGACTGTGGTGTGTGTGTGTATATATAAGTCTCAGGGCCTGGACTGTGGTGTGTGTGTGTATATATATAAGTCTCAGGGCCTGGACTGTGGTGTGTGTGTGTATATATATAAGTCTCAGGGCCTGGACTGTGGTGTGTGTGTGTATATATATAAGTCTCAGGGCCTGGACTGTGGTGTGTGAGTGTATATATATATAAGTCTCAGGGTCTGGACTGTGGTGTGTGTGTGTGTATATATATAAGTCTCAGGGCCTGGACTGTGGTGTGTGTGTGTATATATATAAGTCTCAGGGCCTGGACTGTGGTGTGTGTGTGTATATATATAAGTCTCAGGGCCTGGACTGTGGTGTGTGTGTGTGTATATATATAAGTCTCAGGGCCTGGACTGTGGTGTGTGTGTGTATATATATAAGTCTCAGGGCATGGACTGTGGTGTGTGTGTGTATATATATATAAGTCTCAGGGCATGGACTGTGGTGTGTGAGTGTATATATATATAAGTCTCAGGGTCTGGACTGTGGTGTGTGTGTGTGTATATATATAAGTCTCAGGGCCTGGACTGTGGTGTGTGTGTGTATATATATAAGTCTCAGGGCCTGGACTGTGGTGTGTGTGTGTATATATATAAGTCTCAGGGCCTGGACTGTGGTGTGTGTGTGTGTATATATATAAGTCTCAGGGCCTGGACTGTGGTGTGTGTGTGTATATATATAAGTCTCAGGGCCTGGACTGTGGTGTGTGTGTGTGTATATATATAAGTCTCAGCGCCTGGACTGTGGTGTGTGTGTGTATATATATAAGTCTCAGGGCCTGGACTGTGGTGTGTGTGTGTATATATATAAGTCTCAGGGCCTGAACTGTGGTGTGTGTGTGTATATATATAAGTCTCAGGGCCTGGACTGTGGTGTGTGTGTGTATATATATAAGTCTCAGGGCCTGGACTGTGGTGTGTGTGTGTGTATATATATAAGTCTCAGGGCCTGGACTGTGGTGTGTGTGTGTATATATATAAGTCTCAGTGTCTGGACTGTGGTGTGTGTGTGTAAATATATAAGTCTCAGGGCCTGGACTGAGGTGTGTGTATGTGTATATATATAAGTCTCAGGGCATGGACTGTGGTGTGTGTGTGTATATATATATATACCTCTGGGCCTGGACTGTGGTGTGTGTGTGTATATATATAAGTCTCAGGGTCTGGACTGTGGTGTGTGTGTGTATATATATATAAGTCTCAGGGTCTGGACTGTGGTGTGTGTGTGTGTCGATATATAAGTCTCAGTGTCTGGACTGTGGTGTGTGTGTGTATATATATAAGTCTCAGGGTCTGGACTGTGGTGTGTGTGTGTATATATATATATAAGTCTCAGGGTCTGGACTGTGGTGTGTGTGTATATATATATAAGTCTCAGGGCCTGGACTGTGGTGTGTGTGTGTATATATATATATAAGTATCAGGGCCTGGACTGTGGTGTGTGTGTGTATATATATATAAGTCTCAGGGCATGGACTGTGGTGTGTGTGTGTATATATATAAGTCTCAGGGCCTGGACTGTGGTGTTTGTGTGTGTGTATATATATAAGTCTCAGGGCCTGGTCTGTGGTGTGTGTGTGTATATATATAAGTCTCAGGGCCTGGACTGTGGTGTGTGTGTGTATATATATAAGTCTCAGGGCCTGGACTGTGGTGTGTGTGTGTGTATATATATAAGTCTCAGGGCCTGGACTGTGGTGTGTGTGTGTATATATATAAGTCTCAGGGCCTGGACTGTGGTGTGTGTGTGTGTGTATATATAAGTCTCAGGGCCTGGACTGTGGTGTGTGTGTGTATATATATAAGTCTCAGGGCCTGAACTGTGGTGTGTGTGTGTATATATATAAGTCTCAGGGCCTGGACTGTGGTGTGTGTGTGTGTATATATAGAAGTCTCAGGGCCTGGACAGTGGTGTGTGTGTGTATATATATAAGTCTCAGGGCCTGGACTGTGGTGTGTGTGTGTATATATATATAAGTCTCATGGCCTGGACTGTGGTTTGTGTGTGTGTATATATATAAGTCTCAGGGCCTGGACTGTGGTGTGTGTGTGTATATATATAAGTCTCATGGCCTGGACTGTGTTGTGTGTGTGTATATATAAGTCTCAGGGCCTGGACTGTGGTGTGTGTGTGTATATATATAAGTCTCAGTGTCTGGACTGTGGTGTGTGTGTGTATATATATATAAGTCTCAGGGCCTGGACTGTGGTGTGTGTGTGTATATATATAAGTCTCAGGGCCTGGACTGTGGTGTGTGTGTGTGTATATAAATAAGTCTCAGGGCATGGACTGTGGTGTGTGTGTGTATATATATATATACCTCTGGGCCTGGACTGTGGTGTCTGTGTGTGTATATATATAAGTCTCAGGGCCTGGACTGTGGTGTGTGTGTGTATATATATAAGTCTCAGGGCCTGGACTGTGGTGTGTGTGTATATATATATATATATAAGTATCAGGGCCTGGACTGTGGTGTCTGTGTGTGTATATATATAAGTCTCAGGGCATGGACTGTGGTGTGTGTGTGTATATATATATATACCTCTGGGCCTGGACTGTGGTGTCTGTGTGTGTATATATATAAGTCTCAGGGCCTGGACTGTGGTGTGTGTGTGTATATATATATATAAGTATCAGGGCCTGGACTGTGGTGTGTGTGTGTATATATATATATAAGTATCAGGGCCTGGACTGTGGTGTGTGTGTGTATATATATATAAGTCTCAGGGTCTGGACGGTGGTGTGTGTGTGTGTATATATATAAGTCTCAGGGCCTGGACTGTGGTGTGTGTGTGTATATATATATATAATATCAGGGCCTGGACTGTGGTGTCTGTGTGTGTATATATATATGTCTCAGGGCATGGACTGTGGTGTGTGTGTGTATATATATAAGTCTCAGGGCCTGGACTGTGGTGTGTGTGTGTGTATATATATAAGTCTCAGGGCCTGGACTGTGGTGTGTGTGTGTATATATATATATAAGTATCAGGGCCTGGACTGTGGTGTCTGTGTGTGTGTATATATATATTTCTCAGGGCATGGACTGTGGTGTGTGTGTGTATATATATAAGTCTCAGGGCCTGGACTGTGGTGTGTGTGTGTGTATATATATAAGTCTCTGGGCCTGGACTGTGGTGTGTGTGTTTATATATATAAGTCTCAGGGCCTGGACTGTGGTGTGTGTGTGTATATATATATACAAGTATCAGGGCCTGGACTGTGGTGTGTGTGTGTATATATATATAAGTCTCAGGGCCTGGACTCAGGTGTGTGTGTGTATATATATAAGTCTCAGGGCCTGGACTGTGGTGTGTGTGTGTATATATATAAGTCTCAGGGCCTGGACTGTGGTGTGTGTATATATATATATACCTCTGGGCCTGGACTGTGGTGTCTGTGTGTGTATATATATAAGTCTCAGGGCCTGGACTGTGGTGTGTGTGTGTATATAAATATATAAGTATCAGGGCCTGGACTGTGGTGTGTGTGTATATATATATATAAGTATCAGGGCCTGGACTGTGGTGTGTGTGTATATATATATATAAGTATCAGGGCCTGGACTGTGGTGTCTGTGTGTGTATATATATAAGTCTCAGGGCCTGGACTGTGGTGTGTGTGTATGTATATATATAAGTCTCAGGGCCTGGACTGTGGTGTGTGTGTGTATATATATATATAAGTCTCAGGGCATGGACTGTGGTGAGTGTGTGTGTATATATATAAGTATCAGGGCATGGACTGTGGTGTGTGTGTGTATATATATATAAGTATCAGGGCCTGGACTGTGGTGTGTGTGTGTATATATATATATAAGTATCAGGGCCTGGACTGTGGTGTGTGTGTGTATATATATATATAAGTCTCAGGGCCTGGACTGTGGTGTGTGTGTGTATATATATATATATAAGTAACAGGGCCTGGACTGTGGTGTGTGTGTATATATATAAGTCTCAGGGTCTGGACTGTGGTGTGTGTGTGTGTATATATAAGTCTCAGGGTCTGGACTGTGGTGTGTATGTGTGTATATATATAAGTCTCAGGGCCTGGACTGTGGTGTGTGTGTGTGTATATATAAGTCTCAGGGTCTGGACTGTGGTGTGTATGTGTGTATATATATAAGTCTCAGGGTCTGGACTGTGGTGTGTATGTGTGTATATATATAAGTCTCAGGGTCTGGACTGTGGTGTGTGTGTGTGTATATATAAGTCTCAGGGTCTGGACTGTGGTGTGTATGTGTGTATATATATAAGTCTCAGGGCCTGGACTGTGGTGTGTGTGTGTGTATATATAAGTCTCAGGGCATGGACTGTGGTGTGTGTGTGTATATATATAAGTCTCAGGGCCTGGACTGTGGTGTGTGTGTGTGTGTATATATAAGTCTCAGGGCCTGGACTGTGGTGTGTGTGTGTATATATATAAGTCTCAGGGCCTGGACTGTGGTGTGTGTGTGTGTATATATAGAAGTCTCAGGGCCTGGACAGTGGTGTGTGTGTGTATATATATAAGTCTCAGGGCCTGGACTGTGGTGTGTGTGTGTATATATATATAAGTCTCATGGCCTGGACTGTGGTTTGTGTGTGTGTATATATATAAGTCTCAGGGCCTGGACTGTGGTGTGTGTGTGTATATATATAAGTCTCAGTGTCTGGACTGTGGTGTGTGTGTGTATATATATATAAGTCTCAGGGCCTGGACTGTGGTGTGTGTGTGTATATATATAAGTCTCAGGGCCTGGACTGTGGTGTGTGTGTGTGTATATAAATAAGTCTCAGGGCATGGACTGTGGTGTGTGTGTGTATATATATATATACCTCTGGGCCTGGACTGTGGTGTCTGTGTGTGTATATATATAAGTCTCAGGGCCTGGACTGTGGTGTGTGTGTGTATATATATAAGTCTCAGGGCCTGGACTGTGGTGTGTGTGTATATATATATATATATAAGTATCAGGGCCTGGACTGTGGTGTCTGTGTGTGTATATATATAAGTCTCAGGGCATGGACTGTGGTGTGTGTGTGTATATATATATATACCTCTGGGCCTGGACTGTGGTGTCTGTGTGTGTATATATATAAGTCTCAGGGCCTGGACTGTGGTGTGTGTGTGTATATATATATATAAGTATCAGGGCCTGGACTGTGGTGTGTGTGTGTATATATATATATAAGTATCAGGGCCTGGACTGTGGTGTGTGTGTGTATATATATATAAGTCTCAGGGTCTGGACGGTGGTGTGTGTGTGTGTATATATATAAGTCTCAGGGCCTGGACTGTGGTGTGTGTGTGTATATATATATATAAGTATCAGGGCCTGGACTGTGGTGTCTGTGTGTGTATATATATATGTCTCAGGGCATGGACTGTGGTGTGTGTGTGTATATATATAAGTCTCAGGGCCTGGACTGTGGTGTGTGTGTGTGTATATATATAAGTCTCAGGGCCTGGACTGTGGTGTGTGTGTGTATATATATATATAAGTATCAGGGCCTGGACTGTGGTGTCTGTGTGTGTATATATATATGTCTCAGGGCATGGACTGTGGTGTGTGTGTGTATATATATAAGTCTCAGGGCCTGGACTGTGGTGTGTGTGTGTGTATATATATAAGTCTCAGGGTCTGGACTGTGGTGTCTGTGTGTGTATATATATATGTCTCAGGGCATGGACTGTGGTGTGTGTGTGTATATATATAAGTCTCAGGGCCTGGACTGTGGTGTGTGTGTGTGTATATATATAAGTCTCAGGGTCTGGACTGTGGTGTCTGTGTGTGTATATATATATGTCTCAGGGCATGGACTGTGGTGTGTGTGTGTATATATATAAGTCTCAGGGCCTGGACTGTGGTGTGTGTGTGTGTATATATATAAGTCTCAGGGTCTGGACTGTGGTGTCTGTGTGTGTATATATATATGTCTCAGGGCATGGACTGTGGTGTGTGTGTGTATATATATAAGTATCAGGGCCTGGACTGTGGTGTCTGTGTGTGTGTATATATATGTCTCAGGGCATGGACTGTGGTGTGTGTGTGTATATATATAAGTATCAGGGCCTGGACTGTGGTGTGTGTGTGTGTATATATATATGTCTCAGGGCATGGACTGTGGTGTGTGTGTGTATATATATAAGTCTCAGGGCCTGGACTGTGGTGTGTGTGTGTGTATATATATAAGTCTCAGGGTCTGGACTGTGGTGTGTGTGTATATATATATAAGTCTCAGGGCCTGGACTGTGGTGTGTGTGTGTATATATATATATTTCTCAGGGCATGGACTGTGGTGTGTGTGTGTATATATATAAGTCTCAGGGCCTGGACTGTGGTGTGTGTGTGTGTATATATATAAGTCTCTGGGCCTGGACTGTGGTGTGTGTGTTTATATATATAAGTCTCAGGGCCTGGACTGTGGTGTGTGTGTGTATATATATATATAAGTATCAGGGCCTGGACTGTGGTGTGTGTGTGTGTATATATATATAAGTCTCAGGGCCTGGACTCAGGTGTGTGTGTGTATATATATAAGTCTCAGGGCCTGGACTGTGGTGTGTGTGTGTATATATATAAGTCTCAGGGCCTGGACTGTGGTGTGTGTATATATATATATACCTCTGGGCCTGGACTGTGGTGTCTGTGTGTGTATATATATAAGTCTCAGGGCCTGGACTGTGGTGTGTGTGTGTATATAAATATATAAGTATCAGGGCCTGGACTGTGGTGTGTGTGTATATATATATATAAGTATCAGGGCCTGGACTGTGGTGTGTGTGTATATATATATATAAGTATCAGGGCCTGGACTGTGGTGTCTGTGTGTGTATATATATAAGTCTCAGGGCCTGGACTGTGGTGTGTGTGTGTGTATATATATAAGTCTCAGGGCCTGGACTGTGGTGTGTGTGTGTATATATATATATAAGTCTCAGGGCATGGACTGTGGTGTGTGTGTGTATATATATATAAGTATCAGGGCCTGGACTGTGGTGTGTGTGTGTATATATATATATAAGTATCAGGGCCTGGACTGTGGTGTGTGTGTGTATATATATATATAAGTCTCAGGGCCTGGACTGTGGTGTGTGTGTGTATATATATATATATAAGTAACAGGGCCTGGACTGTGGTGTGTGTGTATATATATAAGTCTCAGGGTCTGGACTGTGGTGTGTGTGTGTGTATATATAAGTCTCAGGGTCTGGACTGTGGTGTGTATGTGTGTATATATATAAGTCTCAGGGCCTGGACTGTGGTGTGTGTGTGTGTATATATAAGTCTCAGGGTCTGGACTGTGGTGTGTATGTGTGTATATATATAAGTCTCAGGGTCTGGACTGTGGTGTGTATGTGTGTATATATATAAGTCTCAGGGTCTGGACTGTGGTGTGTGTGTGTGTATATATAAGTCTCAGGGTCTGGACTGTGGTGTGTATGTGTGTATATATATAAGTCTCAGGGCCTGGACTGTGGTGTGTGTGTGTGTATATATAAGTCTCAGGGCATGGACTGTGGTGTGTGTGTATATATATAAGTCTCAGGGTCTGGACTGTGGTGTGTGTGTGTGTATATATAAGTCTCAGGGTCTGGACTGTGGTGTGTATGTGTGTATATATATAAGTCTCAGGGCCTGGACTGTGGTGTGTGTGTATATATATATAAGTATCAGGGCCTGGACTGTGGTGTGTGTGTGTATATATATATATAAGTATCAGGGCCTGGACTGTGGTGTGTGTGTGTATATATATATAAGTCTCAGGGCCTGGACTGTGGTGTGTGTGTGTATATATATATATAAGTATCAGGGCCTGGACTGTGGTGTGTGTGTATATATATAAGTCTCAGGGCCTGGACTGTGGTGTGTGTGTGTATATATATATATAAGTATCAGGGCCTGGACTGTGGTGTTTGTGTGTATATATATAAGTCTCAGGGCCTGGACTGTGGTGTGTGTGTGTATATATATAAGTCTCAGGGTCTTGACTGTGGTGTGTGTGTGTATATATATAAGTCTCAGGGCCTGGACTGTGGTGTGTGTGTGTATATATATAAGTCTCAGGGTCTGGACTGTGGTGTGTGTGTATATATATATAAGTCTCAGGGTCTGGACTGTGGTGTGTGTGTATATATATAAGTCTCAGGGCCTGGACTGTGGTGTGTGTGTGTATATATATAAGTCTCAGGGCCTGGACTGTGGTGTGTGTGTGTATATATATATATAAGTATCAGGGCCTGGACTGTGGTGTGTGTGTGTATATATATAAGTCTCAGGGTCTGGACTGTGGTGTGTGTGTGTATATATATAAGTCTCAGGGCCTGGACTGTGGTGTGTGTGTGTATATATATAAGTCTCAGGGTCTGGACTGTGGTGTGTGTGTATATATATATAAGTCTCAGGGCCTGGACTGTGCTGTGTGTGTATATATATATAAGTCTCAGGGCATGGACTGTGGTGTGTGTGTGTATATATATAAGTCTCAGGGCCTGGACTGTGGTGTGTGTGTGTATATATATAAGTCTCAGGGCCTGGACTGTGGTGTGTGTGTGTATATATATAAGTCTCAGGGCCTGGACTGTGGTGTGTGTGTGTATATATATAAGTCTCAGGGTCTGGACTGTGGTGTGTGTGTGTATATATATAAGTCTCAGGGTCTGGACTGTGGTGTGTGTGTATATATATAAGTCTCAGGGCCTGGACTGTGGTGTGTGTGTATATATATATATAAGTATCAGGGCCTGGACTGTGGTGTGTGTGTGTATATATATATATAAGTATCAGGGCCTGGACTGTGGTGTGTGTGTGTATATATATATAAGTCTCAGGGCCTGGACTGTGGTGTGTGTGTGTATATATATATATAAGTATCAGGGCCTGGACTGTGGTGTGTGTGTATATATATAAGTCTCAGGGTCTGGACTGTGGTGTGTGTGTGTGTATATATAAGTCTCAGGGTCTGGACTGTGGTGTGTATGTGTATATATATAGGTCTCTGGGCCTGGACTGTGGTGTGTATGTGTATATATATAGGTCTCTGGGCCTGGACTGTGGTGTGTGTGTGTGTATGTATATATATAAGTCTCAGGGCATGGACTGTGGTGTGTGTGTGTGTAGATATATAAGTCTCAGGGCCTGGACTGTGGTATGTGTGTGTATATATATAAGTCTCAGGGCCTGGACTGTGGTGTGTGTGTGTATATATATAAGTCTCAGGGCATGGACTGTGGTGTGTGTGTGTGTATATATATAAGTCTCAGGGTCTGGACTGTGGTGTGTGTGTGTATATATATAAGTCTCAGGGTCTGGACTGTGGTGTGTGTGTGTGTATATATAAGTATCAGGGCATGGACTGTGGTGTGAGTGTGTATATATATAAGTCTCAGGGCCTGGACTGTGGTGTGTGTGTGTGTATACATATAAGTCTCAGGGCCTGGACTGTGGTGTGAGTGTGTATATATATAAGTCTCAGGGCCTGGACTGTGGTGTGTGTGTGTGTATATATATAAGTCTCAGGGTCTGGACTGTGGTGTGTGTGTGTGTATATATATTAGTCTCAGGGCCTGGACTGTGGTGTGTGTGTGTATATATATAAGTCTCAGGGTCTGGACTGTGGTGTGTGTGTGTGTATATATATAAGTCTCAGGGTCTGGACTGTGGTGTGTGTGTGTGTGTATATATAAGTCTCAGGGCCTGGACTGTGGTGTGTGTGTGTATATATATAAGTCTCAGGGTCTGGACTGTGGTGTGTGTGTGTGTATATATATAAGTCTCAGGGTCTGGACTGTGGTGTGTTTGTGTGTATATATATAAGTCTCAGGGCCTGGACTGTGGTGTGAGTGTGTATATATATAAGTCTCAGGGCCTGGACTGTGGTGTGTGTGCGTGTATATATATAAGTCTCAGGGTCTGGACTGTGGTGTGTGTGTGTGTATATATATAAGTCTCAGGGCCTGGACTGTGGTGTGTGTGTGTATATATATAAGTCTCAAGGTCTGGACTGTGGTGTGTGTGTGTATATATATAAGTCTCAGGGTCTGGACTGTGGTGTGTGTGTGTGTATATATATAAGTCTAAGGGTCTGGACTGTGGTGTGTGTGTATATATATATATAAGTCTCAGGGTCTGGACTGTGGTGTGTGTGTATGTATATATATAAGTCTCAGGGCCTGGACTGTGGTGTGTGTGTGTATATATATAAGTCTCAGGGCCTGGACTGTGGTGTGTGTGTGTGTATATATATAAGTCTCAGGGTCTGGACTGTGGTGTGTGTGTGTGTATATATATAAGTCTCAGGGCCTGGACTGTGGTGTGTGTGTGTAAATATATAAGTCTCAGGGCCTGGACTGTGGTGTGTGTGTGTATATATATAAGTCTCAGGGTCTGGACTGTGGTGTGTGTGTGTATATATATAAGTCTCAGGGCATGGACTGTGGTGTGTGTGTGTGTATATATATAAGTCTCAGGGCCTGGACTGTGGTGTGTGTGTGTATATATATAAGTCTCAGGGTCTGGACTGTGGTGTGTGTGTGTGTATATATATAAGTCTCAGGGTCTGGACTGTGGTGTGTGTGTGTGTATATCTGTAAGTCTCAGGGCCTGGACTGTGGTGTCTGTGTATGTATATATATAAGTCTCAGGGCCTGGACTGTGGTGTGTGTGTGTATATATATAAGTCTCAGGGTCTGGACTGTGGTGTGTGTGTGTATATTTAAGTCTCAGGGCATGGACTGTGGTGTGTGTGTGTGTATATATATAAGTCTCAGGGCCTGGACTGTGGTGTGTGTGTGTATATATATAAGTCTCAGGGTCTGGACTGTGGTGTGTGTGTGTGTATATATATAAGTCTCAGGGTCTGCACTGTGGTGTGTGTGTGTATATATATAAGTCTCAGGGCCTGGAATGTGGTGTGTTTGTGTATATATATAAGTCTCAGGGCCTGGACTGTGGTGTGTGTGTGTATATATATAAGTCTCCGGGTCTGGAATGTGGTGTGTGTGTGTATATATATAAGTCTCTGGGCCTGGACTGTGGTGTGTGTGTGTATATATATATAAGTCTCAGGGCCTGGACTGTGGTGTGTGTGTGTATATATATAAGTCTCAGGGCCTGTACTGTGGTGTGTGTGTGTGTATATATAAGTCTCAGGGTCTGGACTGTGGTGTGTGTGTGTATATATATAAGTCTCAGGGCATGGACTGTGGTGTGTGTGTGTGTGTATATATATAAGTCTCAGGGCCTGGACTGTGGTGTGTGTGTGTATATATATAAGTCTCAGGGTCTGGACTGTGGTGTGTGTGTGTATATATATAAGTCTCAGGGCATGGACTGTGGTGTGTGTGTGTATATATATAAGTCTCAGGGTCTGGACTGTGGTGTGTGTGTGTATATATATAAGTCTCAGGGCATGGACTGTGGTGTGTGTGTGTATATATATAAGTCTCAGGGTCTGGACTGTGGTGTGTGTGTGTATATATATAAGTCTCAGGGTCTGGACTGTGGTGTGTGTGTGTATATATATAAGTCTCAGGGCCTGGACTGTGGTGTGTGTGTGTATATATATAAGTCTCAGGGCCTGGACTGTGGTGTGTGTGTGTATATATATAAGTCTCAGGGTCTGGACTGTGGTGTGTGTGTGTATATATATAAGTCTCAGGGCATGGACTGTGGTGTGTGTGTGTGTGTGTATATATATAAGTCTCAGGGCCTGGACTGTGGTGTGTGTGTGTATATATATAAGTCTCAGGGTCTGGACTGTGGTGTGTGTGTGTGTATATATATAAGTCTCAGGGTCTGGACTGTGGTGTGTGTGTGTGTATATATATAAGTCTCAGGGCCTGGACTGTGGTGTGTGTGTGTATATATATAAGTCTCATGGTCTGGACTGTGGTGTGTGTGTGTGTGTATATATATAAGTCTCAGGGCCTGGACTGTGGTGTGTGTGAGTATATATATAAGTCTCAGGGTCTGGACTGTGGTGTGTGTGTGTATATATATAAGTCTCAGGGCATGTACTGTGGTGTGTGTGTGTGTATATATATAAGTCTCAGGGCCTGGACTGTGGTGTGTGTGTGTATATATATAAGTCTCAGGGTCTGGACTGTGGTGTGTGTGTGTGTATATATAAGTCTCAGGGCCTGGACTGTGGTGTGTGTGTGTACATATATAAGTCTCAGGGCATGGACTGTGGTGTGTGTGTGTATATATATAAGTCTCAGGGCCTGGACTGTGGTGTGTGTGTGTATATATATAAGTCTCAGTGCCTGGACTGTGGTGTGTGTGTGTATATATATATAAGTCATAGGGCCTGGACTGTGGTGTGTGTGTGTATATATATAAGTCTCAGGGCCTGGACTGTGGTGTGTGTGTGTATATATATAAGTCTCAGGGTCTGGACTGTGGTGTGTGTGTGTATATATATAAGTCTCAGGGCATGGACTGTGGTGTGTGTGTGTATATATATAAGTCTCAGGGCATGGACTGTGGTGACTGTGTGTATATATATAAGTCTCAGGGCCTGGACTGTGGTGTGTGTGTGTGTATATATATAAGTCTCAGGGCCTGGACTGTGGTGTGTGTGTGTGTATATATATATAAGTCTCAGGGCATGGACTGTGGTGTGTGTGTGTATATATATATAAGTATCAGGGCCTGGACTGTGGTGTGTGTGTGTATATATATATATAAGTATCAGGGCCTGGACTGTGGTGTGTGTATATATATAAGTCTCAGGGCCTGGACTGTGGTGTGTGTGTGTATATATATAAGTCTCAGGGTCTGGACAGTGGTGTGTGTGTATATATATATATATAAGTATCAGGGCCTGGACTGTGGTGTGTGTGTGTATATATATAAGTCTCAGGGTCTGGACTGTGGTGTGTGTGTGTATATATATATATAAGTCTCAGGGCCTGGACTGTGGTGTGTGTGTGTATATATATATATAAGTATCAGGGAATGGACTGTGGTGTGTGTGTGTATATATATATATAAGTATCAGGGCCTGGACTGTGGTGTGTGTGTGTATATATATAAGTCTCAGGGCCTGGACTGTGGTGTGTGTGTGTGTATATATATAAGTCTCAGGGCATGGACTGTGGTGTGTGTGTGTATATATATAAGTCTCAGGGCATGGACTGTGGTGTCTGTGTGTATATATATAAGTCTCAGGGCCTGGACTGTGGTGTGTGTGTGTGTATATATATAAGTCTCAGGGCCTGGACTGTGGTGTGTGTGTGTATATATATAAGTATCATGGCCTGGACTGTGGTGTGTGTGTGTATATATATAAGTCTCAGGGCATGGACTGTGGTGTGTGTGTGTGTATATATATAAGTCTCAGGGCCTGGACTGTGGTGTGTGTGTGTATATATATAAGTCTCAGGGCCTGGACTGTGGTGTGTGTGTGTATATATATAAGTCTCAGGGCCTGGACTGTGGTGTGTGTGTGTATATATATAAGTCTCAGGGCCTGGACTGTGGTGTGTGTGTGTATATATATAAGTCTCAGGGCCTGGACTGTGGTGTGTGTGTGTATATATATAAGTCTCAGGGCCTGGACTGTGGTGTTTGTGTGTATATATATAAGTCTCAGGGCCTGGACTGTGGTGTGTGTGTGTATATATATATATAAGTATCAGGGCCTGGACTGTGGTGTGTGTGTGTATATATATATAAGTCTCAGGGCATGGACTGTGGTGTGTGTGTGTATATATATATATAAGTATCAGGGCCTGGACTGTGGTGTGTGTGTGTGTATATATATATATAAGTCTCAGGGCATGGACTGTGGTGTGTGTGTGTATATATATAAGTCTCAGTGCCTGGACTGTGGTGTGTGTGTATATATATATAAGTCTCAGGGCCTGGACTGTGGTGTGTGTGTGTATATATATATAAGTCTCAGGGCCTGGACTGTGGTGTGTGTGTGTATATATATAAGTCTCAGGGCCTGGACTGTGGTGTGTGTGTGTATATATATATATAAGTCTCAGGGCCTGGACTGTGGTGTCTGTGTGTATATATATAAGTCTCAGGGCATGGACTGTGGTGTATGTGTGTGTGTATATATATAAGTCTCAGGGCCTGGACTGTGGTGTGTGTGTATATATATATAAGTCTCAGGGCCTGGACTGTGGTGTGTGTGTATATATATATAAGTCTCAGGGCCTGGACTGTGGTGTATGTGTGTGTGTATATATATACGTCTCAGGGCCTGGACTGTGGTGTGTGTGTATATATATATAAGTCTCAGGGCCTGGACTGTGGTGTGTGTGTATATATATATAAGTCTCAGGGCCTGGACTGTGGTGTCTGTGTGTGTATATATATAAGTCTCAGGGCATGGACTGTGGTGTCTGTGTGTATATATATATAAGTCTCAGGGCATGGACTGTGGTGTGTGTGTGTGTATATATATAAGTCTCAGGGCCTGGAATGTGGTGTGTGTGTATATATATAAGTCTCGGAGCCTGGACTGTGGTGTGTGTGTGTATATATATAAGTCTTAGGGCCTGGACTGTGGTGTGTGTGGATATATATAAGTCTCGGGGCCCGGACTGTGGTGTGTGTGTGTATATATATAAGTCTCAGGGCCTGGACTGTGGTGTGTGTGTATATATATAAGTCTCAGGGCCTGGACTGTGGTGTGTGTGTGTATATATATAAGTCTCAGGGCCTGGACTGTGGTGTGTGTGTATATATATAAGTCTCAGGGCATGGACTGTGGTGTGTGCGTATATATATAAGTCTCGGGGCCTGGACTGTGGTGTGTTTGTATATATATAAGTCTCAGGGCCTGGACTGTGGTGTGTGTGTATATATATAAGTCTCGGGGCCTGGACTGTGGTGTGTCTGTGTATATATATAATTCTCAGGGCATGGACTGTGGTGTGTGTGTGTGTATATATATAAGTATCAGGGCCTGGACTGTGGTGTGTGTGTGTATATATATAAGTCTCAGGGCCTGGACTGTGGTGTGTGTGTGTGTATATATATAAGTCTCAGGGCATGGACTGTGGTGTGTGTGTGTGTATATATATAAGTATCAGGGCCTGGACTGTGGTGTGTGTGTGTGTATATATAAGTATCAGGGCCTGGACTGTGGTGTGTGTGTATATATATAAGTCTCTGTGCCTGGACTGTGGTGTGTGTGTGTGTATATATATAAGTCTCAGGGCCTGGACTGTGGTGTGTGTGTGTATATATATAAGTCTCAGGGTCTGGACTGTGGTGTGTGTGTGTATATATATAAGTCTCAGGGCATGGACTGTGGTGTGTGTGTGTATATATATAAGTCTCAGGGTCTGGACTGTGGTGTGTGTGTGTATATATATAAGTCTGAGGGCCTGGACTGTGGTGTGTGTGTGTATATATATAAGTCTCAGGGTCTGGACTGTGGTGTGTGTGTGTATATATATAAGTCTCAGTGTCTGGACTGTGGTGTGTGTGTATATATATATAAGTCTCAGGGCATGGACTGTGGTGTGTGTGTGTGTGTATATATATAAGTCTCAGGGCCTGGACTGTGGTGTGTGTGTGTATATATATATAAGTCTCAGGGCATGGACTGTGGTGTGTGTGTGTGTGTATATATATAAGTCTCAGGGCCTGGACTGTGGTGTGTGTGTGTATATATATAAGTCTGAGGGCCTGGACTGTGGTGTGTGTGTGTATATATATAAGTCTCAGGGTCTGGACTGTGGTGTGTGTGTGTATATATATATGTCTCAGTGTCTGGACTGTGGTGTGTGTGTATATATATATAAGTCTCAGGGCATGGACTGTGGTGTGTGTGTGTGTGTATATATATAAGTCTCAGGGCCTGGACTGTGGTGTGTGTGTGTATATATATATAAGTCTCAGGGCCTGGACTGTTGTGTGTGTGTATATATATATAAGTCTCAGGGCATGGACTGTGGTGTGTGTGTGTGTATATATATATATAAGTCTCAGGGCCTGGACTGTGGTGTGTGTGTGTATATATATATATATACCTCTGGGCCTGGACTGTGGTGTCTGTGTGTGTATATATATAAGTCTCAGGGCCTGGACTGTGGTGTGTGTGTGTCTATATATATATTTTAGTCTCAGGGCCTGGACTGTGGTGCTGTGTGTATATATATAAGTCTCAGGGCATGGACTGTGGTGTCTGTGTGTATATATATAAGTCTCAGGGCCTGGACTGTGGTGTGTGTGTGTATATATATAAGTCTCAGGGTCTGGACTGTGGTGTGTGTGTATATATATATAAGTCTCAGGGCATGGACTGTGGTGTGTGTGTGTGTGTATATATATAAGTCTCAGGGCCTGGACTGTGGTGTGTGTGTGTGTATATATATAAGTCTCAGGGCCTGGACTGTGGTGTGTCTGTATATATATATAAGTCTCAGGGCATGGACTGTGGTTTGTGTGTGTGTATATATATATAAGTCTCAGGGTCTGGACTGTGGTGTGTGTGTGTATATATATAAGTCTCAGGGCCTGGACTGTGGTGTGTGTGTATATATATATAAGTCTCAGGGTCTGGACTGTGGTGTGTGTGTATATATATATAAGTCTCAGGGCATGGACTGTGGTGTGTGTGTGTATATATATATATACCTCTGGGCCTGGACTGTGGTGTCTGTGTGTGTATATATATAAGTCTCAGGGCCTGGACTGTGGTGTGTGTGTGTATATATATATATAAGTCTCAGGGCCTGGACTGTGGTGTGTGTGTATATATATAAGTCTCAGGGCATGGACTGTGGTGTCTGTGTGTATATATATAAGTCTCAGGGCCTGGACTGTGGTGTGTGTGTGTATATATATAAGTCTCAGGGCATGGACTGTGGTGTGTGTGTATATATATAAGTCTCAGGGCATGGACTGTGGTGTGTGTGTGTATATATATATATATATAAGTCTCAGGGCCTGGACTGTGGTGTGTGTGTGTATATATATATACCTCTGGGCCTGGACTGTGGTGTCTGTGTGTATATATATAAGTCTCAGGGCCTGGACTGTGGTGTGTGTGTGTATATATATATATATATAAGTCTCAGGGCCTGGACTGTGGTGTGTGTGTATATATATATAAGTCTCAGGGCATGGACTGTGGTGTGTGTGTGTATATATATAAGTCTCAGGGTCTGGACTGTGGTGTGTGTGTGTATATATATAAGTCTCAGGGCCTGGACTGTGGTGTGTGTGTATATATATAAGTCTCAGGGCATGGACTGTGGTGTGTGTGTGTATATATATATATAAGTCTCAGGGCCTGGACTGTGGTGTGTGTGTATATATATATAAGTCTCAGGGCATGGACTGTGGTGTGTGTGTGTATATATATATACCTCTGGGCCTGGACTGTGGTGTCTGTGTGTGTATATATATAAGTCTCAGGGCCTGGACTGTGGTGTGTGTGTGTATATATATAAGTCTCAGGGTCTGGACTGTGGTGTGTGTGTGTATATATATAAGTCTCAGGGCCTGGACTGTGGTGTGTGTGTGTATATATATAAGTCTCAGGGCCTGGACTGTGGTGTGTGTGTGTAAAGATATAAGTCTCAGGGCATGGACTGTGGTGTGTGTGTGTATATATATAAGTCTCAGGGCCTGGACTGTGGTGTGTGTGTGTATATATATATAAGTCTCAGGGCCTGGACTGTGGTGTGTGTGTGTATATATATATATAAGTCTCAGGGCCTGGACTGCGGTGCGTGTGTATATATATAAGTGTCAGGGCCTGGACTGTGGTGTGTGTGTGTATATATATAAGTCTCAGGGCCTGGACTGTGGTGTGTGTGTGTATATATATAAGTCTCAGGGCATGGACTGTGGTGTGTGTGTGTATATATATAAGTCTCAGGGCCTGGATGGTGGTGTGTGTGTGTATATATATATATAAGTCTCAGGGCCTGGACTGTGGTGCGTGTGTATATATATATAAGTCTCAGGGCCTGGACTGTGGTGTGTGTGTGTATATATATAAGTCTCAGGGTCTGGACTGTGGTGTGTGTGTGTATATATATAAGTCTCAGGGTCTGGACTGTGGTGTGTGTGTGTATATATAAAAGTCTCAGGGCCTGGACTGTGGTGTGTGTGTGTATATATATAAGTCTCAGGGTCTGGACTGTGGTGTGTGTGTGTATATATAAAAGTCTCAGGGCATGGACTGTGGAGTGTGTGTGTGTATATATATAAGTCTCAGGGCCTGGACTGTGGTGTGTGTGTGTATATATATAAGTCTCAGGGTCTGGACTGTGGTGTGTGTGTGTATATATAAAAGTCTCAGGGCATGGACTGTGGAGTGTGTGTGTGTATATATATAAGTCTCAGGGCCTGGACTGTGGTGTGTGTGTGTATATATAAAAGTCTCAGGGCATGGACTGTGGAGTGTGTGTGTGTATATATATAATTCTCAGGGCCTGGACTGTGGTGTGTGTGTGTATATATATAAGTCTCAGGGCATGGACTGTGGTGTGTGTGTGTATATATATAAGTATCAGGGCCTGGACTGTGGTGTGTGTGTGTATATATATAAGTCTCAGGGCCTGGACTGTGGTGTGTGTGTGTGTATATATATAAGTCTCAGGGCCTGGACTGTGGTGTGTGTGTGTGTGTATATATATAAGTCTCAGGGACTGGACTGTGGTGTGTGTGTGTATATATATATATATAAGTATCAGGGCCTGGACTGTGGTGTGTGTGTGTATATATATAAGTCTCAGGGTCTGGACTGTGGTGTGTGTGTGTGTATATATAAGTCTCAGGGCATGGTGTGTGGTGTGTGTGTCTATATATAAGTCTCAGGGCCTGGACTGTGGTGCGTGTGTATATATATAAGTCTCAGGGCCTGGACTGTGGTGTGTGTGTGTTTATATATATATAAGTATCAGGGCCTGGACTGTGGTGTGTGTATATATATATAAGTCTCAGGGTCTGGACTGTGGTGTGTGTGTGTGTATATATATAAGTCTCAGGGTCTGGACTGTGGTGTGTGTGTATATATATATAAGTCTCAGGGCCTGGACTGTGGTGTGTGTGTGTATATATATAAGTCTCAGGGTCTGGACTGTGGTGTGTGTGTGTGTATATATATAAGTCTCAGGGTCTGGACTGTGGTGTCTGTGTGTATATATATAAGTCTCAGGGCCTGGACTGTGGTGTGTGTGTGTATATATATAAGTCTCAGGGCATGGACTGTTGTGTGTGTGTGTGTATATATATAAGTCTCAGGGCCTGGACTGTGGTGTGTGTGTGTATATATATATAAGTTTCAGGGCCTGGACTGTGGTGTGTGTGTGTATATATATATATAAGTCTCAGGGCCTGGACTGTGGTGCGTGTGTATATATATAAGTCTCAGGGCCTGGACTGTGGTGTGTGTGTGTATATATATAAGTCTCAGGGCCTGGACTGTGGTGTGTGTGTGTATATATATAAGTCTCAGGGCATGGACTGTGGTGTGTGTGTGTATATATATAAGTCTCAGGGCCTGGACTGTGGTGTGTGTGTGTATATATATATATAAGTCTCAGGGCCTGGACAGTGGTGCGTGTGTATATATATAAGTCTCAGGGCCTGGACTGTGGTGTGTGTGTGTGTATATATAAGTCTCAGGGTCTGGACTGTGGTGTGTGTGTGTATATATATAAGTCTCAGGGCATGGACTGTGGTGTGTGTGTGTATATATATAAGTATCAGGGCATGGACTGTGGTGTGTGTGTGTATATATATAAGTCTCAGGGCATGGACTGTGGTGTGTGTGTGTATATATATAAGTATCAGGGCATGGACTGTGGTGTGTGTGTGTATATATATAAGTATCAGGGCATGGACTGTGGTGTGTGTGTGTATATATATAAGTCTCAGGGCATGGACTGTGGTGTGTGTGTGTATATATATAAGTATCAGGGCATGGACTGTGGTGTGTGTGTGTATATATATAAGTCTCAGGGCATGGACTGTGGTGTGTGTGTGTATATATATAAGTCTCAGGGTCTGGACTGTGGTGTGTGTGTGTATATATATAAGTCTCAGGGCATGGACTGTGGAGTGTGTGTGTGTATATATATAAGTCTCAGGGCCTGGACTGTGGTGTGTGTGTGTGTATATATATAAGTCTCAGGGCATGGACTGTGGTGTGTGTGTGTATATATATATAAGTATTAGGGCCTGGACTGTGGTGTGTGTGTGTATATATATAAGTCTCAGGGCCTGGACTGTGGTGTGTGTGTGTGTATATATATAAGTCTCAGGGCCTGGACTGTGGTGTGTGTGTGTGTGTATATATATAAGTCTCAGGGCATGGACTGTGGGGTGTGTGTGTATATATATATATAAGTCTCAGGGTCTGGACTGTGGTGTGTGTGTGTATATATATAAGTCTCAGGGCCTGGACTGTGGTGTGTGTGTGTGTGTATATATATAAGTCTCAGGGCCTGGACTGTGGTGTGTGTGTGTATATATATAAGTCTCAGGGCATGGACTGTGGTGTGTGTGTGTATATATATATAAGTATCAGGGCCTGGACTGTGGTGTGTGTGTGTATATATATAAGTCTCAGGGCCTGGACTGTGGTGTGTGTGTGTGTATATATATAAGTCTCAGGGCCTGGACTGTGGTGTGTGTGTGTGTGTATATATATAAGTCTCAGGGCCTGGACTGTGGTGTGTGTGTGTATATATATATAAGTATCAGGGCCTGGACTGTGGTGTGTGTGTGTATATATATAAGTCTCAGGGCCTGGACTGTGGTGTGTGTGTGTGTATATATATAAGTCTCAGGGCCTGGACTGTGGTGTGTGTGTGTATATATATATATAAGTATCAGGGCCTGGACTGTGGTGTGTGTGTGTATATATATAAGTCTCAGGGTCTGGACTGTGGTGTGTGTGTGTGTATATATAAGTCTCAGGGCATGGTGTGTGGTGTGTGTGTGTATATATATAAGTCTCAGGGTCTGGACTGTGGTGTGTGTGTGTCTATATATAAGTCTCAGGGCCTGGACTGTGGTGCGTGTGTATATATATAAGTCTCAGGGCCTGGACTGTGGTGTGTGTGTGTATATATATAAGTCTCAGGGCCTGGACTGTGGTGTGTGTGTGTATATATATATATATAAGTATCAGGGCCTGGACTGTGGTGTGTGTTTGTGTATATATATAAGTCTCAGGGTCTGGACTGTGGTGTGTGTGTGTGTATATATATAAGTCTCAGGGTCTGGACTGTGGTGTGTGTGTATATATATATAAGTCTCAGGGCCTGGACTGTGGTGTGTGTGTGTATATATATAAGTCTCAGGGTCTGGACTGTGGTGTGTGTGTGTGTATATATATAAGTCTCAGGGTCTGGACTGTGGTGTCTGTGTGTATATATATAAGTCTCAGGGCCTGGACTGTGGTGTGTGTGTGTATATATATAAGTCTCAGGGCATGGACTGTGGTGTGTGTGTGTATATATATAAGTCTCAGGGCCTGGACTGTGGTGTGTGTGTGTATATATATATATAAGTCTCAGGGCCTGGACTGTGGTGTGTGTGTGTATATATATAAGTCTCTGGGCCTGGACTGTGGTGTGTGTGTGTATATATATAAGTCTCAGGGCATGGACTGTGGTGTGTGTGTGTATATATATAAGTCTCAGGGTCTGGACTGTGGTGTGTGTGTGTGTATATATATAAGTCTCAGGGTCTGGACTGTGGTGTCTGTGTGTATATATATAAGTCTCAGGGTCTGGACTGTGGTGTCTGTGTGTATATATATAAGTCTCTGGGCCTGGACTGTGGTGTGTGTGTGTATATATATAAGTCTCAGGGCCTGGACTGTGGTGTGTGTGTGTATATATATAAGTCTCAGTGCCTGGACTGTGGTGTGTGTGTGTATATATATAAGTCTCAGGGTCTGGACTGTGGTGTGTGTGTGTGTATATATAAGTCTCAGGGTCTGGACTGTGGTGTGTGTGTGTATATATATATAAGTCTCAGGGTCTGGACTGTGGTGTCTGTGTGTATATATATAAGTCTCAGGGTCTGGACTGTGGTGTCTGTGTGTATATATATAAGTCTCTGGGCCTGGACTGTGGTGTGTGTGTGTATATATATAAGTCTCAGGGCCTGGACTGTGGTGTATGTGTGTATATATATAAGTCTCAGGGCATGGACTGTGGTGTGTGTGTGTGTATATTTATAGGTCTCAGGGTCTGGACTGTGGTGTGTGTGTGTGTATATATATAAGTCTCAGGGTCTGGACTGTGGTGTCTGTGTGTATATATATAAGTCTCAGGGCCTGGACTGTGGTGTGTGTGTGTGTATATATATAAGTCTCAGGGCCTGGACTGTGGTGTGTGTGTATATATATATAAGTCTCAGGGCCTGGACTGTGGTGTGTGTGTATATATATAAGTCTCAGGGCCTGGACTGTGGTGTGTGTGTGTATATATATAAGTCTCAGGGCCTGGACTGTGGTGTTTGTGTGTATATATATAAGTATCAGGGTCTGGACTGTGGTGTCTGTGTGTATATATATAAGTCTCTGGGCCTGGACTGTGGTGTGTGTGTGTATATATATAAGTCTCAGGGCCTGGACTGTGGTGTGTGTGTGTGTATATATATAAGTCTCAGGGCCTGGACTGTGGTGTGTGTGTATATATATAAGTCTCAGGGTCTGGACTGTGGTGTCTGTGTGTGTATATATATAAGTCTCAGGGTCTGGACTGTGGTGTGTGTGTGTATATATATAAGTCTCAGGGTCTGGACTGTGGTGTGTGTGTGTATATATATAAGTCTCAGGGCATGGACTGTGGTGTGTGTGTGTGTATATATATAAGTCTCAGGGTCTGGACTGTGGTGTCTGTGTGTATATATATATAAGTCTCAGGGCCTGGACTGTGGTGTGTGTGTGTGTATATATATAAGTCTCAGGGCATGGACTGTGGTGTGTGTGTGTGTATATATATAAGTCTCAGGGTCTGGACTGTGGTGTCTGTGTGTATATATATAAGTCTCAGGGCATGGACTGTGGTGTGTGTGTGTATGTATATAAGTCTCAGGGCCTGGACTGTGGTGTGTGTGTGTGTGTATATATAAGTCTCAGGGCCTGGACTGTGGTGTGTGTGTGTGTGTATATATAAGTCTCAGGGCCTGGACTGTGGTGTGTGTGTGTATATATATAAGTCTCAGGGCCTGGACTGTGGTGTGTGTATATATATATAAGTCTCATGGCATGGACTGTGGTGTGTGTGTGTATATATATAAGTCTCAGGGCATGGACTGTGGTGTGTGTGTGTATATATATAAGTCTCAGCGCCTGGACTGTGGTGTGTGTGTATATATATAAGTCTCAGGGCATGGACTGTGGTGTGTGTGTGTATATATATATAAGTCTCAGGGCCTGGACTGTGGTGTGTGTGTATATATATATAAGTCTCAGGGCCTGGACTGTGGTGTGTGTGTGTATATATATAAGTCTCAGGGCCTGGACTGTGGTGTGTGTGTGTATATATATAAGTCTCAGGGCCTGGACTGTGGTGTGTGTGTGTGTATATATATGAGTCTCAGGGCATGGACTGTGGTGTGTGTGTGTATATATATAAGTCTCAGGGCATGGACTGTGGTGTGTGTGTGTGTATATATATAAGTCTCAGGGCCTGGACTGTGGTGTGTGTGTGTATATATATAAGTCTCAGGGTCTGGACTGTGGTGTCTGTGTGTATATATATAAGTCTCAGGGCATGGACTGTGGTGAGTGTGTGTGTATATATATAAGTCTCAGGGCCTGGACTGTGGTGTGTATGTGTGTATATATATAAGTCTCAGGGTCTGGACTGTGGTGTGTGTGTGTATATATATAAGTCTCAGGGTCTGGACTGTGGTGTGTGTGTGTATATATATAAGTCTCAGGGCCTGGACTGTGGTGTGTGTGTGTGTATATATATAAGTCTCAGGGCATGGACTGTGGTGAGTGTGTGTATATATATATAAGTCTCAGGGCCTGGACTGTGGTGTGTGTGTGTATATATATAAGTCTCAGGGTCTGGACTGTGGTGTGTGTGTATATATATATATAAGTCTCAGGGCCTGGACTGTGGTGTGTGTGTGTGTATATATATAAGTCTCAGGGCATGGACTGTGGTGAGTGTGTGTGTATATATATAAGTCTCAGGGCCTGGACTGTGGTGTGTGTGTGTGGATATATATAAGTCTCAGTGCCTGGACTGTGGTGTGTGTATATATATATAAGTCTCAGGGTCTGGACTGTGGTGTGTGTGTATATATATATATAAGTCTCAGGGCCTGGACTGTGGTGTGTGTGTGTGTATATATATAAGTCTCAGGGCATGGACTGTGGTGAGTGTGTGTGTATATATAAGTCTCAAGGCCTGGACTGTGGTGTGTGTGTGTGTATATATATAAGTCTCAGGGCATGGACTGTGGTGAGTGTGTGTGTATATATAAGTCTCAGGGCATGGACTGTGGTGAGTGTGTGTGTATATATATAAGTCTCAGGGCCTGGACTGTGGTGTGTGTGTATATATATAAGTTTCAGGGCCTGGACTGTGGTGTGTGAGTGTATATATATAAGTCTCAGGGCATGGACTGTGGTGAGTGTGTGTGTATATATATAAGTCTCAGGGCCTGGACTGTGGTGTGTGTGTATATATATAAGTATCAGGGTCTGGACTGTGGTGTGTGTGTGTATATATATAAGTCTCAGGGCATGGACTGTGGTGAGTGTGTGTGTATATATATAAGTCTCAGGGCCTGGACTGTGGTGTGTGTGTGTGGATATATATAAGTCTCAGGGCCTGGACTGTGGTGTGTGTGTATATATATAAGTCTCAGGGCCTGGACTGTGGTGTGTGTGTATATATATAAGTGTCAGGGCCTGGACTGTGGTGTGTGTATATATATATAAGTCTCAGGGCCTGGACTGTGGTGTGTGTATATATATATAAGTCTCAGGGTCTGGACTGTGGTGTGTGTGTGTATATATATATAAGTCTCAGGGCCTGGACTGTGGTGTGTGTGTATATATATATAAGTCTCAGGGCCTGGACTGTGGTGTGTGTATATATATATAAGTCTCAGGGCCTGGACTGTGGTGTGTGTGTATATATATATAAGTCTCAGGGCCTGGACTGTGGTGTGTGTATATATATATAAGTCTCAGGGTCTGGACTGTGGTGTGTGTGTATATATATATAAGTCTCAGGGCCTGGACTGTGGTGTGTGTGTATATATATAAGTCTCAGTGCCTGGACTGTGGTGTGTGTGTGTATATATATAAGTCTCAGGGCCTGGACTGTGGTGTGTGTGTATATATATAAGTCTCAGGGTCTGGACTGTGGTGTGTGTGTATATATATAAAAGTCTCAGGGCATGGACTGTGGTGTGTGTGTGTATATATATATAAGTCTCAGGGCCTGGACTGTGGTGTGTGTGTATATATATAAGTCTCAGTGCCTGGACTGTGGTGTGTGTGTATATATATAAGTCTCAGTGCCTGGACTGTGGTGTGTGTGTGTATATATATAAGTCTCAGGGCCTGGACTGTGGTGTGTGTGTGTGTATATATAAAAGTCTCAGGGCCTGGACTGTGGTGTGTGTGTGTATATATATAAGTCTCAGGGCCTGGACTGTGGTGTGTGTGTATATATATAAAAGTCTCAGGGCCTGGACTGTGGTGTGTGTGTGTATATATATAAGTCTCAGGGCATGGACTGTGGTGTGTGTGTGTATATATATAAGTCTCAGGGCATGGACTGTGGTGTGTGTGTGTATATATATAAGTCTCAGGGCATGGACTGTGGTGTGTCTGTGTATATATATAAGTCTCAGGGCATGGACTGTGGTGTGTGTGTGTATATATATAAGTCTCAGGGCCTGGACTGTGGTGTGTGTGTGTATATATATAAGTCTCAGGGCCTGGACTGTGGTGTGTGTGTGTATATATATAAGTCTCAGGGCATGGACTGTGGTGTGTGTGTGTATATATATAAGTCTCAGGGCCTGGACTGTGGTGTGTGTGTATATATATAAAAGTCTCAGGGCCTGGACTGTGGTGTGTGTGTATATATATAAGTCTCAGGGCCTGGACTGTGGTGTGTGTGTATATATATAAGTCTCAGGGCCTGGACTGTGGTGTGTGTGTGTATATATATAAGTCTCAGTGCCTGGACTGTGGTGTGTGTGTATATATATAAAAGTCTCAGGGCATGGACTGTGGTGTGTGTGTGTATATATATAAGTCTCAGTGCCTGGACTGTGGTGTGTGTGTATATATATAAAAGTCTCAGGGCCTGGACTGTGGTGTGTGTGTGTATATATATAAGTCTCAGTGCCTGGACTGTGGTGTGTGTGTGTATATATATAAGTCTCAGGGCCTGGACTGTGGTGTGTGTGTGTGTGTATATATATAAGTCTCAGGGCCTGGACTGTGGTGTGTGTGTATATATATATAAGTCTCAGGGCCTGGACTGTGGTGTGTGTGTGTGTGTATATATATAAGTCTCAGGGCCTGGACTGTGGTGTGTGTGTGTATATATATAAGTCTCAGGGCCTGGACTGTGGTGTGTGTGTATATATATATAAGTCTCAGTGCCTGGACTGTGGTGTGTGTGTGTATATATAAGTCTCAGTGCCTGGACTGTGGTGTGTGTGTGTGTATATATAAGTCTCAGGGCCTGGACTGTGGTGTGTGTGTGTATATATATAAGTCTCAGGGCCTGGACTGTGGTGTGTGTGTGTGTATATATATATAAGTCTCAGGGCATGGACTGTGGTGTGTGTGTATATATATATAAGTCTCAGGGCCTGGACTGTGGTGTGTGTGTGTGTATATATAAAAGTCTCAGGGCATGGACTGTGGTGTGTGTGTATATATATATAGGTCTCAGGGCCTGGACTGTGGTGTGTGTATATATATATAAGTCTCAGGGCCTGGACTGTGGTGTGTGTGTGTATATATATAAGTCTCAGGGCATGGACTGTGGTGTGTGTGTATATATATCAGTCTCAGGGCATGGACTGTGGTGTGTGTGTATATATATAAGTCTCAGGGCCTGGACTGTGGTGTGTGTGTATATATATAAGTCTCAGGGCCTGGACTGTGGTGTGTGTGTATATATATAAGTCTCAGGGCATGGACTGTGGTGTGTGTGTATATATATATAAGTCTCAGTGCCTGGACTGTGGTGTGTGTGTATATATATATAAGTCTCAGGGCCTGGACTGTGGTGTGTGTGTATATATATAAAAGTCTCAGGGCATGGACTGTGGTGAGTGTGTATATATAAGTCTCAGGGCATGGACTGTGATGTGTGTGTGTGTATATATATAAGTCTCAGGGCATGGACTGTGGTGTGTGTGTATATATATAAGTCTCAGGGCATTGACTGTGGTGTGTGTGTGTATATATATATAAGTCTCAGGGCCTGGACTGTGGTGTGTGTGTATATATATAAGTCTCAGTGCCTGGACTGTGGTGTGTGTGTATATATATAAGTCTCAGGGCCTGGACTGTGGTGTGTGTGTATATATATAAGTCTCAGGGCATGGACTGTGGTGTGTGTGTATATATATATAAGTCTCAGTGCCTGGACTGTGGTGTGTGTGTATATATATATAAGTCTCAGGGCCTGGACTGTGGTGTGTGTGTATATATATATAAGTCTCAGGGCATGGACTGTGGTGTGTGTGTATATATATATAAGTCTCAGTGCCTGGACTGTGGTGTGTGTGTATATATATATAAGTCTCAGGGCCTGGACTGTGGTGTGTGTGTATATATATATAAGTCTCAGGGCCTGGACTGTGGTGTGTGTGTGTATATATATATAAGTCTCAGTGCCTGGACTGTGGTGTGTGTGTGTATATATATATATATAAGTCTCAGGGCATGGACTGTGGTGAGTGTGTATATCTATATAAGTCTCAGGGCCTGGACTGTGGTGTGTGTGTATATATATATACAAGTCTCAGGGCATGGACTGTGGTGTGTGTGTGTATATATATAAGTCTCAGGGCCTGGACTGTGGTGTGAGTGTGTATATATATATAAGTCTCAGGGCCTGGACTGTGGTGTGTGTGTGTGTATATATATAAGTCTCAGGGCCTGGACTGTGGTGTGTGTGTGTGTATATATATAAGTCTCAGTGCCTGGACTGTGGTGTGTGTATATATATATAAGTCTCAGGGCCTGGACTGTGGTGTGTGTGTATATATATATAAGTCTCAGTGCCTGGACTGTGGTGAGTGTGTATATATATAAGTCTCAGGGCCTGGACTGTGGTGTGTGTGTGTATATATATAAGTCTCAGGGTCTGGACTGTGGTGTGTGTGTGTATATATATAAGTCTCAGGGCCTGGACTGTGGTGTGTGTGTGTATATATATATAAGTCTCAGGGCCTGGACTGTGGTGTGTGTATATATATATATATATACCTCTGGGCCTGGACTGTGGTGTGTGTGTGTGTATATATATAAGTCTCAGGGCCTGGACTGTGGTGTGTGTGTGTATATATATAAGTCTCAGTGCCTGGACTGTGGTGTGTGTATATATATATAAGTCTCAGGGCCTGGACTGTGGTGTGTGTGTATATATATATAAGTCTCAGGGCATGGACTGTGGTGAGTGTGTATATATATAAGTCTCAGGGCCTGGACTGTGGTGTGTGTGTGTATATATATATAAGTCTCAGGGCCTGGACTGTGGTGTGTGTGTATATATATATAAGTCTCAGGGCCTGGACTGTGGTGTGTGTATATATATATATATAAGTCTCAGGTTCTGGACTGTGGTGTGTGTGTGTATATATATATAAGTCTCAGGGCATGGACTGTGGTGAGTGTGTGTGTATATATATAAGTCTCAGGGCATGGACTGTGGTGTGTGTATATATATATAAGTCTCAGGGCCTGGACTGTGGTGTGTGTGTGTGTGTATATATATAAGTCTCAGGGTCTGGACTGTGGTGTCTGTGTGTATATATATAAGTCTCAGGGCCTGGACTGTGGTGTGTGTGTGTATATATATAAGTCTCAGGGTCTGGACTGTGGTGTGTGTGTGTGTATATATATAAGTCTCAGGGCCTGGACTGTGGTGTGTGTGTGTATATATATAAAGTCTCAGGGCCTGGACTGTGGTGTGTGTGTGTGTATATATATAAGTCTCAGGGCCTGGACTGTGGTGTGTGTGTATATATATATAAGTCTCAGGGCCTGGACTGTGGTGTGTGTGTGTATATATATATAAGTCTCAGGGCCTGGACTGTGGTGTTTGTGAGTGTATATATAAGTCTCAGGGTCTGGACTGTGGTGTGTGTGTGTGTATATATATAAGTCTCAGGGCCTGGACTGTGGTGTGTGTGTGTATATATATAAGTCTCAGGGCCTGGACTGTGGTGTGTGTGTATATATATATAAGTCTCAGGGCCTGGACTGTGGTGTGTGTGTGTGTATATATAAGTCTCAGGGCCTGGACTGTGGTGTGTGTGTATATATATATAAGTCTCAGGGCCTGGACTGTGGTGTGTGTGTATATATACAAGTCTCAGGGCATGGACTGTGGTGTGTGTGTGTGTAAAGATATAAGTCTCTGGGCCTGGACTGTGGTGTGTGTGTGTATATATATAAGTCTCAGGGCATGGACTGTGGTGAGTGTGTGTGTATATATATAAGTCTCAGGGCCTGGAATGTGGTGTGTGTGTATATATATAAGTCTCAGGGTCTGGACTGTGGTGTGTGTGTGTATATATATAAGTCACAGGGCCTGGACTGTGGTGTGTGTGTGTGTATATATATAAGTCTCAGGGCATGGACTGTGCTGTTATGTGTATATATATATAAGTCTCAGGGCATGGACTGTGGTGTGTGTGTGTATATATATATAAGTCTCATGGCCTGGACTGTGGTGTGTGTGTGTGTATATATATAAGTCTCAGGGCCTGGACTGTGGTGTGTGTGTGTATATATATATAAGTCTGAGGGCCTGGACTGTGGTGTGTGTGTATATATATATAAGTCTCAGGGCATGGACTGTGGTGTGTGTGTGTATATATATAAGTCTCAGGGCCTGGACTGTGGTGAGTGTGTGTGTATATATATAAGTCTCAGGGCCTGGACTGTGGTGTGTGTGTGTGTATATATATATAAGTCTCAGGGCCTGGACTGTGGTGTGTGTGTGTATATATATATAAGTCTGAGGGCCTGGACTGTGGTGTGTGTGTGTATATATATAAGTCTCAGGGCATGGACTGTGGTGTGTGTGTGTGTATATATATATATAAGTCTCAGGGCCTGGACTGTGGTGTGTGTGTGTATATATATATAAGTCTCAGGGCCTGGACTGTGGTGAGTGTGTGTGTATATATATAAGTCTCAGGGCCTGGACTGTGGTGTGTGTGTGTATATATATAAGTCTCAGGGCCTGGACTGTGGTGAGTGTGTGTGTATATATATAAGTCTCAGGGCCTGGACTGTGGTGTGTGTGTGTGTATATATATAAGTCTGAGGGCCTGGACTGTGCTGTGTGTGTATATATATATAAGTCTCAGGGCATGGACTGTGGTGTGTGTGTGTATATATATAAGTCTCAGGGCCTGGACTGTGGTGAGTGTGTGTGTATATATATAAGTCTCAGGGCCTGGACTGTGGTGTGTGTGTGTGTATATATATATAAGTCTCAGGGCCTGGACTGTGGTGTGTGTGTGTATATATATATAAGTCTGAGGGCCTGGACTGTGGTGTGTGTGTGTATATATATAAGTCTCAGGGCATGGACTGTGGTGTGTGTGTGTGTATATATATATATAAGTCTCAGGGCCTGGACTGTGGTGTGTGTGTGTATATATATATAAGTCTCAGGGCCTGGACTGTGGTGTGTGTGTGTATATATATAAGTCTCAGGGTCTGGACTGTGGTGTGTGTGTGTATAGATATAAGTCTCAGGGCCTGGACTGTGGTGTGTGTGTGTGTATATATATATAAGTATCAGGGCCTGGACTGTGGTGTGTGTGTATATATAAGTCTCAAGGCCTGGACTGTGGTGTCTGTGTGTATATATATAAGTCTCAGGGCCTGGACTGTGGTGTGTGTGTGTATATATATAAGTCTCAGGGCATGGACTGTGGTGTGTGTGTGTATATATATATAAGTCTCAGGGCCTGGACTGTGGTGTGTGTGTGTATATATATATAATTCTCAGGGCCTGGACTGTGGTGTGTGTGTGTGTATATATAAGTCTCAGGGTCTGGACTGTGGTGTGTGTGTGTATAGATATAAGTCTCAGGGCCTGGACTGTGGTGTGTGTGTGTATATATATATAAGTCTCAGGGCCTGGACTGTGGTGTGTGTGTGTATATATATATATAAGTCTCAGGGCCTGGACTGTGGTGTGTGTGTGTATATATATAAGTCTCAGGGTCTGGACTGTGGTGTGTGTGTGTATATATATATATAAGTCTCAGGGCCTGGACTGTGGTGTGTGTGTGTATATATATAAGTCTCAGGGCCTGGACTGTGGTGTGTGTGTGTATATATATAAGTCTCAGTGCCTGGACTGTGGTGTGTGTGTGTATATATATAAGTCTCAGGGCCTGGACTGTGGTGTGTGTGTGTATATATATAAGTCTCAGGGCATGGACTGTGGTGTGTGTGTGTATATATATAAGTCTCAGGGCCTGGACTGTGGTGTGTGTGTGTATATATATAAGTCTCAGGGCCTGGACTGTGGTGTGTGTGTGTATATATATAAGTCTCAGGGCATGGACTGTGGTGTGTGTGTGTATATATATATAAGTCTCAGGGCCTGGATTGTGGTGTGTGTGTGTATATATATATATAAGTCTCAGGGCCTGGACTGTGGTGTGTGTGTGTATATATATAAGTCTCAGGGTCTGGACTGTGGTGTGTGTGTGTATATATATATAAGTCTCAGGGCCTGGACTGTGGTGTGTGTGTGTATATATATAAGTCTCAGGGCCTGGACTGTGGTGTGTGTGTGTATATATATAAGTCTCAGGGCATGGACTGTGGTGTGTGTGTATATATATAAGTCTCAGGGTCTGGACTGTGGTGTGTGTGTGTATATATATAAGTCTCAGGGTCTGGACTGTGGTGTGTGTGTGTATATATATAAGTCTCAGGGTCTGGACTGTGGTGTGTGTGTGTATATATATATAAGTCTCAGGGCCTGGACTGTGGTGTGTGTGTGTATATATATAAGTCTCAGGGTCTGGACTGTGGTGTGTGTGTGTATATATATATAAGTCTCAGGGTCTGGACTGGGGTGTGTGTGTGTATATATATATGTCTCAGGGTCTGGACTGGGGTGTGTGTGTGTATATATATAAGTCTCAGGGCATGGACTGTGGTGTGTGTGTATATATATAAGTCTCAGGGCCTGGACTGTGGTGTGTGTGTGTGTATATATATAAGTCTCAGGGCCTGGACTGTGGTGTGTGTGTATATATATAAGTCTCAGGGCCTGGACTGTGGTGTGTGTGTGTATATATATAAGTCTCAGGACCTGGACTGTGGTGTGTGTGTGTATATATATAAGTCTCAGGGCCTGGACGGTGGTGTGTGTGTGTATATATATAAGTCTCAGGGCCTGGACTGTGGTGTGTGTATATATATATAAGTCTCAGGACCTGGACTGTGGTGTGTGTGTGTATATATATAAGTCTCAGGGCCTGGACTGTGGTGTGTGTGTATATATATATAAGTCTCAGGGTCTGGACTGTGGTGTGTGTGTGTATATATATAAGTCTCTGGGCCTGGACTGTGGTGTGTGTGTGTGTATATATATAAGTATCAGGGTCTGGACTGTGGTGTGTGTGTGTATATATATAAGTCTCTGGGCCTGGACTGTGGTGTGTGTGTGTGTATATATATAAGTCTCTGGGCCTGGACTGTGGTGTGTGTGTGTGTATATATATATAAGTATCAGGGACTGGACTGTGGTGTGTGTGTATATATATATAAGTCTCAGGGCATGGACTGTGGTGAGTGTGTGTATATATATATAAGTCTCAGGGCCTGGACTGTGGTGTGTGTGTGTGTGTATATATATAAGTCTCAGGGTCTGGACTGTGGTGTCTGTGTGTATATATATAAGTCTCAGGGCCTGGACTGTGGTGTGTGTGTGTATATATATAAGTCTCAGGGTCTGGACTGTGGTGTGTTTGTGTGTATATATAAGTCTCAGGGTCTGGACTGTGGTGTTTGTGTATATATATAAGTCTCAGGGCATGGACTGTGGTGTGTGTGTATATATATATAAGTCTCAGGGCCTGGACTGTGGTGTGTGTGTATATATATATAAGTCTCAGGGTCTGGACTGTGGTGTGTGTATGTATATATATTAGTCTCAGGGTCTGGACTGTGGTGTGTGTGTGTATATATATAAGTCTCTGGGCCTGGACTGTGGTGTGTGTGTGTGTATATATATAAGTCTCTGGGCCTGGACTGTGGTGTGTGTGTGTGTATATATATAAGTCTCAGGGCCTGGACTGTGGTGTGTGTGTGTATATATATATAAGTCTCAGGGTCTGGACTGTGGTGTGTGTGTATATATAAGTCTCAGGGCCTGGACTGTGGTGTGTGTGTGTATATATATAAGTCTCAGGGCATGGACTGTGGTGTGTGTGTATATATAAGTCTCAGGGCCTGGACTGTGGTGTGTGTGTGTATATATATATAAGTCTCAGGGTCTGGACTGTGGTGTGTGTGTATATATAAGTCTCTGGGCCTGGACTGTGGTGTGTGTGTGTGTATATATATAAGTCTCAGGGTCTGGACTGTGGTGTGTGTGTGTATATATATAAGTCTCAGGGCATGGACTGTGGTGTGTGTGTGTATATATAGATAAGTCTCAGTGCCTGGACTGTGGTGTGTGTGTGTATATATAAGTCTCAGGGCCTGGACTGTGGTGTGTGTGTGTGTGTATATATAAGTCTCAGGGCCTGGACTGTGGTGTGTGTGTATATATATATAAGTCTCAGGGTCTGGACTGTGGTGTGTGTATGTATATATATTAGTCTCAGGGTCTGGACTGTGGTGTGTGTGTATATATATATAAGTCTCAGGGTCTGGACTGTGGTGTGTGTGTGTATATATATTAGTCTCAGGGTCTGGACTGTGGTGTGTGTGTATATAGATATGTCTCAGGGCCTGGACTGTGGTGTGTGTGTATATATATATAAGTCTCAGGGTCTGGACTGTGGTGTGTGTATGTATATATATTAGTCTCAGGGTCTGGACTGTGGTGTGTGTGTGTGTATATATATAAGTCTCAGGGCATGGACTGTGGTGTGTGTGTGTGTATATATATAAGTCTCAGGGCCTGGACTGTGGTGTGTGTGTGTGTGTATATATAAGTCTCAGGGCCTGGACTGTGGTGTGTGTGTGTGTGTATATATATAAGTCTCAGGGTCTGGACTGTGGTGTCTGTGTGTATATATATAAGTCTCAGGGCCTGGACTGTGGTGTGTGTGTGTATATATATAAGTCTCAGGGTCTGGACTGTGGTGTGTTTGTGTGTATATATAAGTCTCAGGGTCTGGACTGTGGTGTTTGTGTATATATATAAGTCTCAGGGCATGGACTGTGGTGTGTGTGTATATATATATAAGTCTCAGGGTCTGGACTGTGGTGTCTGTGTGTATATATATAAGTCTCAGGGCCTGGACTGTGGTGTGTGTGTATATATATAAGTCTCAGGGCCTGGACTGTGGTGTGTGTGTATTTATATATAAGTCTCAGGGTCTGGACTGTGGTGTGTGTATGTATATATATTAGTCTCAGGGTCTGGACTGTGGTGTGTGTGTATATATAAGTCTCAGGGCCTGGACTGTGGTGTGTGTGTGTGTGTATATATATAAGTCTCAGGGCCTGGACTGTGGTGTGTGTGTATATATATAAGTCTCAGGGCCTGGACTGTGGTGTGTGTGTATATATATATAAGTCTCAGGGTCTGGACTGTGGTGTGTGTATGTATATATATTAGTCTCAGGGTCTGGACTGTGGTGTGTGTGTATATATAAGTCTCAGGGCCTGGACTGTGGTGTGTGTGTGTATATATATATAAGTCTCAGGGTCTGGACTGTGGTGTCTGTGTGTATATATATAAGTCTCAGGGCCTGGACTGTGGTGTGTGTGTATATATATAAGTCTCAGGGCCTGGACTGTGGTGTGTGTGTATATATATATAAGTCTCAGGGTCTGGACTGTGGTGTGTGTGTGTATATAGATAAGTCTCAGTGCCTGGACTGTGGTGTGTGTGTATATATAAGTCTCAGGGCCTGGACTGTGGTGTGTGTGTGTGTGTATATATATAAGTCTCAGGGTCTGGACTGTGGTGTCTGTGTGTATATATATAAGTCTCAGGGCCTGGACTGTGGTGTGTGTGTGTATATATATAAGTCTCAGGGTCTGGACTGTGGTGTGTTTGTGTGTATATATAAGTCTCAGGGTCTGGACTGTGGTGTTTGTGTATATATATAAGTCTCAGGGCATGGACTGTGGTGTGTGTGTATATATATATAAGTCTCAGGGTCTGGACTGTGGTGTGTGTGTATATATATAAGTCTCAGGGCATGGACTGTGGTGTGTGTATATATATATAAGTCTCAGGGCCTGGACTGTGGTGTGTGTGTGTGTATATATATAAGTCTCAGGGCCTGGACTGTGGTGTGTGTGTGTGTATATATATAAGTCTCAGGGCATGGACTGTGGTGTGTGTGTGTGTATATATATAAGTCTCAGGGCCTGGACTGTGGTGTGTGTGTGTATATATATAAAGTCTCAGGGCCTGGACTGTGGTGTGTGTGTGTGTATATATATAAGTCTCAGGGCCTGGACTGTGGTGTGTGTGTATATATATATAAGTCTCAGGGCCTGGACTGTGGTGTGTGTGTATATATATATAAGTCTCAGGGCCTGGACTGTGGTGTGTGTGTGTATATATATATAAGTCTCAGGGCCTGGACTGTGGTGTTTGTGTGTGTATATATAAGTCTCAGGGTCTGGACTGTGGTGTGTGTGTGTATATATATATAAGTCTCAGGGCCTGGACTGTGGTGTGTGTGTGTGTATATATAAGTCTCAGGGCCTGGACTGTGGTGTGTGTGTATATATATATAAGTCTCAGGGCCTGGACTGTGGTGTGTGTGTATATATACAAGTCTCAGGGCATGGACTGTGGTGTGTGTGTGTGTAAAGATATAAGTCTCTGGGCCTGGACTGTGGTGTGTGTGTGTATATATATAAGTCTCAGGGCATGGACTGTGGTGTGTGTGTGTGTATATATATAAGTCTCAGGGCCTGGAATGTGGTGTGTGTGTATATATATAAGTCTCAGGGTCTGGACTGTGGTGTGTGTGTGTATATATATATAAGTCTCAGGGCCTGGACTGTGGTGTGTGTGTGTGTATATATATAAGTCTCAGGGCATGGACTGTGCTGTGTGTGTATATATATATAAGTCTCAGGGCATGGACTGTGGTGTGTGTGTGTGTATATATATAAGTCTCAGGGCATGGACTGTGCTGTGTGTGTATATATATATAAGTCTCTGGGCCTGGACTGTGGTGTGTGTGTGTATATATATAAGTCTCATGGCCTGGACTGTGGTGTGTGTGTGTGTATATATATAAGTCTCAGGGCCTGGACTGTGGTGTGTGTGTGTATATATATATAAGTCTGAGGGCCTGGACTGTGGTGTGTGTGTGGATATATATATAAGTCTCAGGGCCTGGACTGTGGTGTGTGTGTGTATATATATAAGTCTCAGGGCATGGACTGTGGTGTGTGTGTGTGTGTATATATATATATAAGTCTCAGGGCCTGGACTGTGGTGTGTGTGTGTATATATATATAAGTCTCAGGGCCTGGACTGTGGTGTGTGTGTGTATATATATAAGTCTCAGGGTCTGGACTGTGGTGTGTGTGTGTATAGATATAAGTCTCAGGGCCTGGACTGTGGTGTGTGTGTGTGTATATATATATAAGTATCAGGGCCTGGACTGTGGTGTGTGTGTATATATAAGTCTCAGGGCCTGGACTGTGGTGTCTGTGTGTATATATATAAGTCTCAGGGCCTGGACTGTGGTGTGTGTGTGTATATATATAAGTCTCAGGGCATGGACTGTGGTGTGTGTGTGTATATATATATAAGTCTCTGGGCCTGGACTGTGGTGTGTGTGTGTGTATATATAAGTCTCAGGGTCTGGACTGTGGTTTGTGTGTGTATATATATATATAAGTCTCAGGGCCTGGACTGTGGTGTGTGTGTGTATATATATATAAGTCTCAGGGCCTGGACTGTGGTGTGTGTGTGTGTATATATAAGTCTCAGGGTCCGGACTGTGGTGTGTGTGTGTATAGATATAAGTCTCAGGGCCTGGACTGTGGTGTGTGTGTGTATATATATATAAGTCTCAGGGCCTGGACTGTGGTGTGTGTGTGTATATATATATAAGTCTCAGGGCCTGGACTGTGGTGTGTGTGTGTATATATATAAGTCTCAGGGCATGGACTGTGGTGTGTGTGTGTATATATATAAGTCTCAGGGCATGGACTGTGGTGTGTGTGTGTATATATATAAGTCTCAGGGTCTGGACTGTGGTGTGTGTGTGTATATATATAAGTCTCAGGGCCTGGACTGTGGTGTGTGTGTGTATATATATAAGTCTCAGGGCCTGGACTGTGGTGTGTGTGTATATATATATAAGTCTCAGGGCCTGGACTGTGGTGTGTGTGTATATATATATAAGTCTCAGGGTCTGGACTGTGGTGTGTGTGTGTATATATATAAGTCTCAGGGTCTGGACTGTGGTGTGTGTGTGTATATATATAAGTCTCAGGGCATGGACTGTGGTGTGTGTGTGTATATATATAAGTCTCAGGGTCTGGACTGTGGTGTGTGTGTGTATATATATAAGTCTCAGGGCCTGGACTGTGGTGTGTGTGTGTATATATATAAGTCTCAGGGTCTGGACTGTGGTGTGTGTGTGTATATATATAAGTCTCAGGGCCTGGACTGTGGTGTGTGTGTATATATATATAGGTCTCAGGGCCTGGACTGTGGTGTGTGTGTATATATATATAAGTCTCAGGGTCTGGACTGTGGTGTGTGTGTGTATATATATATAAGTCTCAGGGCCTGGACTGTGGTGTGTGTGTGTATATATATAAGTCTCAGGGCCTGGACTGTGGTGTGTGTGTGTATATATATAAGTCTCAGTGCCTGGACTGTGGTGTGTGTATATATATATAAGTCTCAGGGCCTGGACTGTGGTGTGTGTGTGTATATATATCAGTCTCAGGGCATGGACTGTGGTGTGTGTGTGTATATATATAAGTCTCAGGGCCTGGACTGTGGTGTGTGTGTGTATATATATAAGTCTCAGGGCCTGGACTGTGGTGTGTGTGTGTATATATATAAGTCTCAGGGCATGGACTGTGGTGTGTGTGTGTATATATATATAAGTCTCAGGGCCTGGACTGTGGTGTGTGTATGTATATATATATAAGTCTCAGGGCCTGGACTGTGGTGTGTGTGTGTATATATATAAGTCTCAGGGTCTGGACTGTGGTGTGTGTGTGTATATATATATAAGTCTCAGGGCCTGGACTGTGGTGTGTGTGTGTATATATATAAGTCTCAGGGCCTGGACTGTGGTGTGTGTGTGTATATATATAAGTCTCAGGGCATGGACTGTGGTGTGTGTGTATATATATAAGTCTCAGGGTCTGGACTGTGGTGTGTGTGTGTATATATATAAGTCTCAGGGTCTGGACTGTGGTGTGTGTGTGTATATATATAAGTCTCAGGGTCTGGACTGTGGTGTGTGTGTGTATATATATATAAGTCTCAGGGCCTGGACTGTGGTGTGTGTGTGTATATATATAAGTCTCAGGGTCTGGACTGTGGTGTGTGTGTGTATATATATATAAGTCTCAGGGTCTGGACTGGGGTGTGTGTGTGTATATATATATAAGTCTCAGGGTCTGGACTGGGGTGTGTGTGTGTATATATATAAGTCTCAGGGCATGGACTGTGGTTTGTGTGTATATATATAAGTCTCAGGGCCTGGACTGTGGTGTGTGTGTGTGTATATATATAAGTCTCAGGGCCTGGACTGTGGTGTGTGTGTATATATATATAAGTCTCAGGGCCTGGACTGTGGTGTGTGTGTGTATATATATATAAGTCTCAGGGCCTGGACTGTGGTGTTTGTGTGTGTATATATAAGTCTCAGGGTCTGGACTGTGGTGTGTGTGTGTATATATATATAAGTCTCAGGGCCTGGACTGTTGTGTGTGTGTGTATATATAAGTCTCAGGGCCTGGACTGTGGTGTGTGTGTATATATATATAAGTCTCAGGGCCTGGACTGTGGTGTGTGTGTATATATACAAGTCTCAGGGCATGGACTGTGGTGTGTGTGTGTGTAAAGATATAAGTCTCAGGGCCTGGACTGTGGTGTGTGTGTGTATATATATATAAGTCTCAGGGCCTGGACTGTGGTGTTTGTGTGTGTATATATAAGTCTCAGGGTCTGGACTGTGGTGTGTGTGTGTGTGTATATATAAGTCTCAGGGTCTGGACTGTGGTGTGTGTGTGTATATATATATAAGTCTCAGGGCCTGGACTGTGGTGTGTGTGTGTGTATATATAAGTCTCAGGGCCTGGACTGTGGTGTGTGTGTATATATATATAAGTCTCAGGGCCTGGACTGTGGTGTGTGTGTATATATACAAGTCTCAGGGCATGGACTGTGGTGTGTGTGTGTGTAAAGATATAAGTCTCTGGGCCTGGACTGTGGTGTGTGTGTGTATATATATAAGTCTCAGGGCATGGACTGTGGTGTGTGTGTGTGTATATATATAAGTCTCAGGGCCTGGAATGTGGTGTGTGTGTATATATATAAGTCTCAGGGTCTGGACTGTGGTGTGTGTGTGTATATATATATAAGTCTCAGGGCCTGGACTGTGGTGTGTGTGTGTGTATATATATAAGTCTCAGGGCATGGACTGTGCTGTGTGTGTATATATATATAAGTCTCAGGGCATGGACTGTGGTGTGTGTGTGTGTATATATATAAGTCTCAGGGCATGGACTGTGCTGTGTGTGTATATATATATAAGTCTCTGGGCCTGGACTGTGGTGTGTGTGTGTATATATATAAGTCTCATGGCCTGGACTGTGGTGTGTGTGTGTGTATATATATAAGTCTCAGGGCCTGGACTGTGGTGTGTGTGTGTATATATATATAAGTCTGAGGGCCTGGACTGTGGTGTGTGTGTGGATATATATATAAGTCTCAGGGCCTGGACTGTGGTGTGTGTGTGTATATATATAAGTCTCAGGGCATGGACTGTGGTGTGTGTGTGTGTGTATATATATATATAAGTCTCAGGGCCTGGACTGTGGTGTGTGTGTGTATATATATATAAGTCTCAGGGCCAGGACTGTGGTGTGTGTGTGTATATATATAAGTCTCAGGGTCTGGACTGTGGTGTGTGTGTATATATAAGTCTCAGGGCCTGGACTGTGGTGTCTGTGTGTATATATATAAGTCTCAGGGCCTGGACTGTGGTGTGTGTGTGTATATATATATAAGTCTCAGGGCCTGGACTGTGGTGTGTGTGTGTATATATATAAGTCTCAGGGTCTGGACTGTGGTGTGTGTGTATATATAAGTCTCAGGGCCTGGACTGTGGTGTCTGTGTGTATAGATATAAGTCTCAGGGCCTGGACTGTGGTGTGTGTGTGTGTATATATATATAAGTATCAGGGCCTGGACTGTGGTGTGTGTGTATATATAAGTCTCAGGGCCTGGACTGTGGTGTGTGTGTGTGTATATATATAAGTCTCAGGGCATGGACTGTGGTGTGTGTGTGTATATATATAAGTCTCAGGGCCTGGACTGTGGTGTGTGTGTGTATATATATAAGTCTCAGGGCATGGACTGTGGTGTGTGTGTGTATATATATATAAGTCTCAGGGCCTGGACTGTGGTGTGTGTGTGTGTATATATAAGTCTCAGGGTCTGGACTGTGGTTTGTGTGTGTATATATATATATAAGTCTCAGGGCCTGGACTGTGGTGTGTGTGTGTATATATATATAAGTCTCAGGGCCTGGACTGTGGTGTGTGTGTGTGTATATATAAGTCTCAGGGTCTGGACTGTGGTGTGTGTGTGTATATATATATAAGTCTCAGGGCCTGGACTGTGGTGTGTGTGTGTGTATATATATAAGTCTCAGGGTCTGGACTGTGGTGTGTGTGTGTGTATAGATATAAGTCTCATGGCCTGGACTGTGGTGTGTGTGTGTATATATATATAAGTCTCAGGGCCTGGACTGTGGTGTGTGTGTGTATATATATATAAGTCTCAGGGCCTGGACTGTGGTGTGTGTGTGTATATATATAAGTCTCAGGGCATGGACTGTGGTGTGTGTGTGTATATATATCAGTCTCAGGGCATGGACTGTGGTGTGTGTGTGTATATATATAAGTCTCAGGGTCTGGACTGTGGTGTGTGTGTGTATATATATAAGTCTCAGGGCCTGGACTGTGGTGTGTGTGTGTATATATATAAGTCTCAGGGCCTGGACTGTGGTGTGTGTGTATATATATATAAGTCTCAGGGCCTGGACTGTGGTGTGTGTGTGTATATATATCAGTCTCAGGGCATGGACTGTGGTGTGTGTGTGTATATATATAAGTCTCAGGGCCTGGACTGTGGTGTGTGTGTGTATATATATAAGTCTCAGGGCCTGGACTGTGGTGTGTGTGTGTATATATATAAGTCTCAGGGCATGGACTGTGGTGTGTGTGTGTATATATATATAAGTCTCAGGGCCTGGACTGTGGTGTGTGTATGTATATATATATAAGTCTCAGGGCCTGGACTGTGGTGTGTGTGTGTATATATATAAGTCTCAGGGTCTGGACTGTGGTGTGTGTGTGTATATATATATATAAGTCTCAGGGCCTGGACTGTGGTGTGTGTGTGTATATATATAAGTCTCAGGGCCTGGACTGTGGTGTGTGTGTGTATATATATAAGTCTCAGGGCATGGACTGTGGTGTGTGTGTATATATATAAGTCTCAGGGTCTGGACTGTGGTGTGTGTGTGTATATATATAAGTCTCAGGGTCTGGACTGTGGTGTGTGTGTGTATATATATAAGTCTCAGGGTCTGGACTGTGGTGTGTGTGTGTATATATATATAAGTCTCAGGGCCTGGACTGTGGTGTGTGTGTGTATATATATAAGTCTCAGGGTCTGGACTGTGGTGTGTGTGTGTATATATATATAAGTCTCAGGGTCTGGACTGGGGTGTGTGTGTGTATATATATATAAGTCTCAGGGTCTGGACTGGGGTGTGTGTGTGTATATATATAAGTCTCAGGGCATGGACTGTGGTTTGTGTGTATATATATATAAGTCTCAGGGCATGGACTGTGGTGTGTGTGTGTGTATATATATAAGTCTCAGGGCCTGGACTGTGGTGTGTGTGTATATATATAAGTCTCAGGGCCTGGACTGTGGTGTGTGTGTATATATATATAAGTCTCAGTGCCTGGACTGTGGTGTGTGTGTGTGTATATATATAAGTCTCGGGGCCTGGACTGTGGTGTGTGTGTGTATATATATAAGTCTCAGGGTCTGGACTGTGGTGTCTGTGTGTATATATATAAGTCTCAGTGCCTGGACTGTGGTGTGTGTGTGTGTATATATATAAGTCTCGGGGCCTGGACTGTGGTGTGTGTGTGTATATATATAAGTCTCAGGGCCTGGACTGTGGTGTGTGTGTATATATATATAAGTCTCTGGGCCTGGACTGTGGTGTGTGTGTGTATATATATAAGTCTCAGGGCCTGGACTGTGGTGTGTGTGTGTATATATATAAGTCACAGGGTCTGGACTGTGGTGTGTGTGTGTATATATATAAGTCTCAGGGCCTGGACTGTGGTGTGTGTGTGTATATATATAAGTCTCAGGGCATGGACTGTGGTGTGTGTGTGTATATATATAAGTATCAGGGCCTGGACTGTGGTGTCTGTGTGTATATATATAAGTATCAGGGCCTGGACTGTGGTGAGTGTGTGTATATATATAAGTCTCAGGGCCTGGACTGTGGTGAGTGTGTGTATATATATAAGTCTCAGGGCCTGGACTGTGGTGAGTGTGTGTATATATATAAGTCTCAGGGCCTGGACAGTGGTGTGTGTGTATATATATAAGTCTCAGGGCCTGGACTGTGGTGTGTGTGTGTGTATATATATATATAAGTCTCAGGGCCTGGACTGTGGTGTCTGTGTGTATATATATAAGTCTCAGGGTCTGGACTGTGGTGAGTGTGTGTATATATATAAGTCTCAGGGCCTGGACTGTGGTGTGTGTGTGTATATATATATAAGTCTCAGGGCCTGGACAGTGGTGTGTGTGTATATATATAAGTCTCAGGGCCTGGACTGTGGTGAGCGTGTGTATATATATAAGTCTCAGGGCCTGGACTGTGATGAGTGTGTGTATATATATAAGTCTCAGGGCCTGGACAGTGGTGTGTGTGTATATATATAAGTCTCAGGGCCTGGACTGTGATGAGTGTGTGTATATATATAAGTCTCAGGGCCTGGACAGTGGTGTGTGTGTGTATATATATATAGTTCTCAGGGCATGGACTGTGGTGTGTGTGTGTATATATATATAAGTCTCAGGGCCTGGACTGTGGTGTGTGTGTGTATATATATAAGTCTCAGGGCCTGGACTGTGGTGTGTGTGTGTATATATATATAAGTCTCAGGGCATGGACTGTGGTGTGTGTGTGTATATATATATAAGTATCAGGGCCTGGACAGTGGTGTGTGTGTGTATATATATAAGTCTCAGGGCCTGGACTGTGGTGAGTGTGTGTATATATAAGTCTCAGGGCCTGGACTGTGGTGTGTGTGTGTGTATATATATAAGTCTCAGGGACTGGACAGTGGTGTGTGTGTATATATATATAAGTCTCAGGGCATGGACTGTGCTGTGTGTGTATATATATATAAGTCTCAGGGCCTGGACTGTGGTGTGTGTGTGTATATATATATAAGTCTCAGGGCCTGGACTCTGGTGTTTGTGTGTGTATATATAAGTCTCAGGGTCTGGACTGTGGTGTGTGTGTGTATATATATATAAGTCTCAGGGCCAGGACTGTGGTGTGTGTGTGTGTATATATATAAGTCTCAGGGCCTGGACTGTGGTGTGTGTGTGTATATATATAAGTCTCAGGGCATGGACTGTGGTGTGTGTGTGTATATATATAAGTCTCAGGGCATGGACTGTGGTGTGTGTGTGTATATATATAAGTCTCAGGGCCTGGACTGTGGTGTGTGTGTGTATATATATAAGTCTCAGGGCCTGGACTGTGGTGTGTGTGTGTATATATATAAGTCTCAGGGCCTGTACTGTGGTGAGTGTGTGTATATATATAAGTCTCAGGGCCTGGACTGTGGTGTGTGTGTGTGTATATATATAAGTCTCAGGGCCTGGACTGTGGTGTGTGTGTATATATATAAGTCTCAGGGCCTGGACAGTGGTGTGTGTGTATATATATAAGTCTCAGGGCCTGGACTGTGGTGAGTGTGTGTATATATATAAGTCTCAGGGCCTGGACTGTGGTGAGTGTGTGTATATATATAAGTCTCAGGGCCTGGACTGTGGTGTGTGTGTGTATATATAAGTCTCACGGCCTGGACTGTGGTGTGTGTGTGTATATATATAAGTCTCAGGGTCTGGACTGTGGTGTGTGTGTGTATATATATATAAGTCTCAGGACCTGGACTGTGGTGAGTGTGTGTATATATATAAGTCTCAGGGCCTGGACTGTGGTGAGTGTGTGTATATATATAAGTCTCAGGGCCTGGACTGTGGTGTCTGTGTGTGTGTATATATATAAGTCTCAGGGCCTAGACTGTGTTGTGTGTGTGTATCTATATAAGTCTCTGGGCCTGGACAGTGGTGTGTGTATATATATATATAAGTCTCAGGGTCTGGACTGTGGTGAGTGTGTGTATATATATAAGTCTCAGGGTCTGGACTGTGGTGTCTGTGTATATATATATAAGTCTCAGGGCCTGGACTGTGGTGTGTGTGTGTATATATATAAGTCTCTGGGTCTGGACTGTGGTGTGTGTGTATATATATATAAGTCTCAGGGCCTGGACTGTGGTGTGTGTGTGTATATATATAAGTCTCAGGGTCTGGACTGTGGTGTGTGTGTGTATATATATAAGTCTCAGGGCCTGGACTGTGGTGTGTGTGTGTATATATATAAAGTCTCAGGGCCTGGACTGTGGTGTGTGTGTGTGTATATATATAATTCTCAGGGCCTGGACTGTGGTGTGTGTGTACATATATATAAGTCTCAGGGCCTGGACTGTGGTGTGTGTGTATATATATATAAGTCTCAGGGCCTGGACTGTGGTGTGTGTGTGTATATATATATAAGTCTCAGGGCCTGGACTCTGGTGTTTGTGTGTGTATATATAAGTCTCTGGGTCTGGACTGTGGTGTGTGTGTGTATATATATATAAGTCTCAGGGCCTGGACTGTGGTGTGTGTGTGTGTATATATAAGTCTCAGGGCCTGGACTGTGGTGTGTGTGTATATATATATAAGTCTCAGGGCCTGGACTGTGGTGTGTGTGTATATATATAAGTCTCAGGGCATGGACTGTGGTGTGTGTGTGTGTATATATATAAGTCTCTGGGCCTGGACTGTGGTGTGTGTGTGTATATATATAAGTCTCAGGGCATGGACTGTGGTGTGTGTGTGTGTATATATATAAGTCTCAGGGCCTGGAATGTGGTGTGTGTGTATATATATAAGTCTCAGGGTCTGGACTGTGGTGTGTGTGTGTATATATATAAGTCTCAGGGCCTGGACTGTGGTGTGTGTGTGTATATATATAAGTCTCAGGGCCTGGACTGTGGTGTGTGTGTGTGTATATATATAAGTCTCAGGGCATGGACTGTGCTGTGTGTGTATATATATATAAGTCTCAGGGCATGGACTGTGGTGTGTGTGTGTATATATATATAAGTCTCATGGCCTGGACTGTGGTGTGTGTGTGTGTATATATATAAGTCTCAGGGCCTGGACTGTGGTGTGTGTGTGTATATGTATATAAGTCTGAGGGCCTGGACTGTGGTGTGTGTGTGTATATATATAAGTCTCAGGGCCTGGACTGTGGTGTGTGTGTGTATATATATAAGTCTCAGGGCATGGACTGTGGTGTGTGTGTGTGTATATATATATATAAGTCTCAGGGCCTGGACTGTGGTGTGTGTGTGTATATATATATAAGTCTCAGGGCCTGGACTGTGGTGTGTGTGTGTATATATATAAGTCTCAGGGTCTGGACTGTGGTGTGTGTGTATATATATATAAGTCTCAGGGCCTGGACTGTGGTGTGTGTGTATATATAAGTCTCAGGGCCTGGACTGTGGTGTCTGTGTGTATATATATGTCTCAGGGCCTGGACTGTGGTGTGTGTGTATATATAAGTCTCAGGGCCTGGACTGTGGTGTCTGTGTGTATATATATAAGTCTCAGGGCCTGGACTGTGGTGTGTGTGTGTCTATATATAAGTCTCAGGGCATGGACTGTGGTGTGTGTGTGTATATATATATAAGTCTCAGGGCCTGGACTGTGGTGTGTGTGTGTATATATATATAAGTCTCAGGGCCTGGACTGTGGTGTGTGTGTGTGTATATATAATTCTCAGGGTCTGGACTGTGGTGTGTGTGTGTATAGATATAAGTCTCAGGGCCTGGACTGTGGTGTGTGTGTGTATATATATATAAGTCTCAGGGCCTGGACTGTGGTGTGTGTGTGTATATATATATAAGTCTCAGGGCCTGGACTGTGGTGTGTGTGTGTATATATATAAGTCTCAGGGTCTGGACTGTGGTGTGTGTGTGTATATATATATAAGTCTCAGGGCCTGGACTGTGGTGTGTGTGTGTATATATATAAGTCTCAGGGCCTGGACTGTGGTGTGTGTGTGTATATATATATAAGTCTCAGTGCCTGGACTGTGGTGTGTGTGTGTATATATATAAGTCTCAGGGCCTGGACTGTGGTGTGTGTGTGTATATATATAAGTCTCAGGGCATGGACTGTGGTGTGTGTGTGTATATATATAAGTCTCAGGGCCTGGACTGTGGTGTGTGTGTGTATATATATAAGTCTCAGGGCCTGGACTGTGGTGTGTGTGTGTATATATATAAGTCTCAGGGCATGGACTGTGGTGTGTGTGTGTATATATATATAAGTCTCAGGGCCTGGACTGTGGTGTGTGTGTGTATATATATATAAGTCTCAGGGCCTGGACTGTGGTGTGTGTGTGTATATATATAAGTCTCAGGGTCTGGACTGTGGTGTGTGTGTGTATATATATATAAGTCTCAGGGCCTGGACTGTGGTGTGTGTGTGTATATATATAAGTCTCAGGGCCTGGACTGTGGTGTGTGTGTGTATATATATAAGTCTCAGGGTCTGGACTGTGGTGTGTGTGTGTATATATATAAGTCTCAGGGTCTGGACTGTGGTGTGTGTGTGTATATATATATAAGTCTCAGGGCCTGGACTGTGGTGTGTGTGTGTATATATATAAGTCTCAGGGTCTGGACTGGGGTGTGTGTGTGTATATATATAAGTCTCAGGGCATGGACTGTGGTGTGTGTGTATATATATAAGTCTCAGGGCCTGGACTGTGGTGTGTGTGTGTATAGATATAAGTCTCAGGGTCTGGACTGTGGTGTCTGTGTGTATATATATAAGTCTCAGTGCCTGGACTGTGGTGTGTGTGTGTGTATATATATAAGTCTCAGGGCCTGGACTGTGGTGTGTGTGTGTATATATATAAGTCTCAGGGCCTGGACTGTGGTGTGTGTGTATATATATATATAAGTCTCTGGGCCTGGACTGTGGTGTGTGTGTGTATATATATAAGTCTCAGGGCCTGGTCTGTGGTGTGTGTGTGTATATATATAAGTCACAGGGTCTGGACTGTGGTGTGTGTGTGTATATATATAAGTCTCAGGGCCTGGACTGTGGTGTGTGTGTGTATATATATAAGTCTCAGGGCATGGACTGTGGTGTGTGTGTGTATATATATAAGTATCAGGGCCTGGACTGTGGTGTCTGTGTGTATATATATAAGTATCAGGGCCTGGACTGTGGTGAGTGTGTATATATATATAAGTCTCAGGGCCTGGACTGTGGTGTGTGTGTATATATATAAGTCTCAGGGCATGGACTGTGGTGTGTGTGTGTGTATATATATAAGTCTCTGGGCCTGGACTGTGGTGTGTGTGTGTATATATATAAGTCTCAGGGCATGGACTGTGGTGTGTGTGTGTGTATATATATAAGTCTCAGGGCCTGGAATGTGGTGTGTGTGTATATATATAAGTCTCAGGGTCTGGACTGTGGTGTGTGTGTGTATATATATAAGTCTCAGGGCCTGGACTGTGGTGTGTGTGTGTATATATATAAGTCTCAGGGCCTGGACTGTGGTGTGTGTGTGTGTATATATATAAGTCTCAGGGCATGGACTGTGCTGTGTGTGTATATATATATAAGTCTCAGGGCATGGACTGTGGTGTGTGTGTGTATATATATATAAGTCTCATGGCCTGGACTGTGGTGTGTGTGTGTGTATATATATAAGTCTCAGGGCCTGGACTGTGGTGTGTGTGTGTATATGTATATAAGTCTGAGGGCCTGGACTGTGGTGTGTGTGTGTATATATATAAGTCTCAGGGCCTGGACTGTGGTGTGTGTGTGTATATATATATAAGTCTCAGGGCATGGACTGTGGTGTGTGTGTGTGTATATATATATATAAGTCTCAGGGCCTGGACTGTGGTGTGTGTGTGTATATATATATAAGTCTCAGGGCCTGGACTGTGGTGTGTGTGTGTATATATATAAGTCTCAGGGTCTGGACTGTGGTGTGTGTGTGTATAGATATAAGTCTCAGGGCCTGGACTGTGGTGTGTGTGTATATATAAGTCTCAGGGCCTGGACTGTGGTGTCTGTGTGTATATATATAAGTCTCAGGGCCTGGACTGTGGTGTGTGTGTATATATAAGTCTCAGGGCCTGGACTGTGGTGTCTGTGTGTATATATATAAGTCTCAGGGCCTGGACTGTGGTGTGTGTGTGTCTATATATAAGTCTCAGGGCATGGACTGTGGTGTGTGTGTGTATATATATATAAGTCTCAGGGCCTGGACTGTGGTGTGTGTGTGTATATATATATAAGTCTCAGGGCCTGGACTGTGGTGTGTGTGTGTGTATATATAATTCTCAGGGTCTGGACTGTGGTGTGTGTGTGTATAGATATAAGTCTCAGGGCCTGGACTGTGGTGTGTGTGTGTATATATATATAAGTCTCAGGGCCTGGACTGTGGTGTGTGTGTGTATATATATATAAGTCTCAGGGCCTGGACTGTGGTGTGTGTGTGTATATATATAAGTCTCAGGGTCTGGACTGTGGTGTGTGTGTGTATATATATATAAGTCTCAGGGCCTGGACTGTGGTGTGTGTGTGTATATATATAAGTCTCAGGGCCTGGACTGTGGTGTGTGTGTGTATATATATATAAGTCTCAGGGCCTGGACTGTGGTGTGTGTGTGTATATATATATAAGTCTCAGGGCCTGGACTGTGGTGTGTGTGTGTATATATATAAGTCTCAGGGTCTGGACTGTGGTGTGTGTGTGTATATATATATAAGTCTCAGGGCCTGGACTGTGGTGTGTGTGTGTATATATATAAGTCTCAGGGCCTGGACTGTGGTGTGTGTGTGTATATATATAAGTCTCAGGGCCTGGACTGTGGTGTGTGTGTGTATATATATAAGTCTCAGGGTCTGGACTGTGGTGTGTGTGTGTATATATATATAAGTCTCAGGGCCTGGACTGTGGTGTGTGTGTGTATATATATAAGTCTCAGGGCCTGGACTGTGGTGTGTGTGTGTATATATATAAGTCTCAGGGTCTGGACTGTGGTGTGTGTGTGTATATATATAAGTCTCAGGGTCTGGACTGTGGTGTGTGTGTGTATATATATATAAGTCTCAGGGCCTGGACTGTGGTGTGTGTGTGTATATATATAAGTCTCAGGGTCTGGACTGGGGTGTGTGTGTGTATATATATAAGTCTCAGGGCATGGACTGTGGTGTGTGTGTATATATATAAGTCTCAGGGCCTGGACTGTGGTGTGTGTGTGTATAGATATAAGTCTCAGGGTCTGGACTGTGGTGTCTGTGTGTATATATATAAGTCTCAGTGCCTGGACTGTGGTGTGTGTGTGTGTATATATAAGTCTCAGGGCATGGACTGTGGTGTGTGTGTGTGTATATATATATATAAGTCTCAGGGCCTGGACTGTGGTGTGTGTGTGTATATATATATAAGTCTCAGGGCCTGGACTGTGGTGTGTGTGTGTATATATATAAGTCTCAGGGTCTGGACTGTGGTGTGTGTGTGTATAGATATAAGTCTCAGGGCCTGGACTGTGGTGTGTGTGTATATATAAGTCTCAGGGCCTGGACTGTGGTGTCTGTGTGTATATATATAAGTCTCAGGGCCTGGACTGTGGTGTGTGTGTATATATAAGTCTCAGGGCCTGGACTGTGGTGTCTGTGTGTATATATATAAGTCTCAGGGCCTGGACTGTGGTGTGTGTGTGTCTATATATAAGTCTCAGGGCATGGACTGTGGTGTGTGTGTGTATATATATATAAGTCTCAGGGCCTGGACTGTGGTGTGTGTGTGTATATATATATAAGTCTCAGGGCCTGGACTGTGGTGTGTGTGTGTGTATATATAATTCTCAGGGTCTGGACTGTGGTGTGTGTGTGTATAGATATAAGTCTCAGGGCCTGGACTGTGGTGTGTGTGTGTATATATATATAAGTCTCAGGGCCTGGACTGTGGTGTGTGTGTGTATATATATATAAGTCTCAGGGCCTGGACTGTGGTGTGTGTGTGTATATATATAAGTCTCAGGGTCTGGACTGTGGTGTGTGTGTGTATATATATATAAGTCTCAGGGCCTGGACTGTGGTGTGTGTGTGTATATATATAAGTCTCAGGGCCTGGACTGTGGTGTGTGTGTGTATATATATATAAGTCTCAGGGCCTGGACTGTGGTGTGTGTGTGTATATATATATAAGTCTCAGGGCCTGGACTGTGGTGTGTGTGTGTATATATATAAGTCTCAGGGTCTGGACTGTGGTGTGTGTGTGTATATATATATAAGTCTCAGGGCCTGGACTGTGGTGTGTGTGTGTATATATATAAGTCTCAGGGCCTGGACTGTGGTGTGTGTGTGTATATATATAAGTCTCAGGGCCTGGACTGTGGTGTGTGTGTGTATATATATAAGTCTCAGGGTCTGGACTGTGGTGTGTGTGTGTATATATATATAAGTCTCAGGGCCTGGACTGTGGTGTGTGTGTGTATATATATAAGTCTCAGGGCCTGGACTGTGGTGTGTGTGTGTATATATATAAGTCTCAGGGTCTGGACTGTGGTGTGTGTGTGTATATATATAAGTCTCAGGGTCTGGACTGTGGTGTGTGTGTGTATATATATATAAGTCTCAGGGCCTGGACTGTGGTGTGTGTGTGTATATATATAAGTCTCAGGGTCTGGACTGGGGTGTGTGTGTGTATATATATAAGTCTCAGGGCATGGACTGTGGTGTGTGTGTATATATATAAGTCTCAGGGCCTGGACTGTGGTGTGTGTGTGTATAGATATAAGTCTCAGGGTCTGGACTGTGGTGTCTGTGTGTATATATATAAGTCTCAGTGCCTGGACTGTGGTGTGTGTGTGTGTATATATATAAGTCTCAGGGCCTGGACTGTGGTGTGTGTGTGTATATATATAAGTCTCAGGGCCTGGACTGTGGTGTGTGTGTATATATATATATAAGTCTCTGGGCCTGGACTGTGGTGTGTGTGTGTATATATATAAGTCTCAGGGCCTGGACTGTGGTGTGTGTGTGTATATATATAAGTCACAGGGTCTGGACTGTGGTGTGTGTGTGTATATATATAAGTCTCAGGGCCTGGACTGTGGTGTGTGTGTGTATATATATAAGTCTCAGGGCATGGACTGTGGTGTGTGTGTGTATATATATAAGTATCAGGGCCTGGACTGTGGTGTCTGTGTGTATATATATAAGTATCAGGGCCTGGACTGTGGTGAGTGTGTGTATATATATAAGTCTCAGGGCCTGGACTGTGGTGAGTGTGTGTATATATATAAGTCTCAGGGCCTGGACTGTGGTGAGTGTGTGTATACATATAAGTCTCAGGGCCTGGACAGTGGTGTGTGTGTATATATATAAGTCTCAGGGCCTGGACTGTGGTGTGTGTGTGTGTATATATATAAGTCTCAGGGCCTGGACAGTGGTGTGTGAGTATATATATAAGTCTCAGGGCCTGGACTGTGGTGTGTGAGTATATATATAAGTCTCAGGGCCTGGACTGTGGTGTGTGTGTGTGTATATATATAAGTCTCAGGGCCTGGACTGTGGTGTCTGTGTGTATATATATAAGTCTCAGGGTCAGGACTGTGGTGAGTGTGTGTATATATATATAAGTCTCAGGGCCTGGACAGTGGTGTGTGTGTATATATATAAGTCTCAGGGCCTGGACTGTGGTGTGTGTGTGTGTATATATATAAGTCTCAGGGCCTGGACTGTGGTGTTTGTGTGTATATATATAAGTCTCAGGGCCTGGACTGTGGTGTGTGTGTGTATATATATATAAGTCTCAGGGCCTGGACAGTGGTGTGTGTGTATATATATAAGTCTCAGGGCCTGGACTGTGGTGAGTGTGTGTATATATATAAGTCTCAGGGCCTGGACTGTGGTGAGTGTGTGTATATATATAAGTCTCAGGGCCTGGACAGTGGTGTGTGTGTATATATATAAGTCTCAGGGCCTGGACTGTGATGAGTGTGTGTATATATATAAGTCTCAGGGCCTGGACTGTGGTGAGTGTGTGTATATATATAAGTCTCAGGGACTGGACAGTGGTGTGTGTGTGTGTATATATAAGTCTCAGGGCCTGGACTGTGGTGTGTGTGTGTGTATATATATAAGTCTCAGGGCCTGGACTGTGGTGTGTGTGTGTGTATATATAAGTCTCAGGGCCTGGACTGTGGTGTGTGTGTGTGTATATATATAAGTCTCAGGGCCTGGACTGTGGTGTGTGTGTGTGTATATATATAAGTCTCAGGGCCTGGACTGTGGTGTGTGTGTGTATATATATAAGTCTCAGGGCATGGACTGTGGTGAGTGTGTGTATATATATAAGTCTCAGGGCCTGGACTGTGGTGTGTGTGTGTATATATATAAGTCTCAGGGCCTGGACTGTGGTGTGTGTGTGTATATATATAAGTCTCAGGGCCTGGACTGTGGTGAGTGTGTGTATATATATAAGTATCAGGGCCTGGACTGTGGTGTGTGTGTGTGTATATATATAAGTCTCAGGGCCTGGACTGTGGTGTGTGTGTATATATATAAGTCTCAGGGCCTGGACAGTGGTGTGTGTGTATATATATAAGTCTCAGGGCCTGGACTGTGGTGAGTGTGTGTATATATATAAGTCTCAGGGCCTGGACTGTGGTGAGTGTGTGTATATATATAAGTCTCAGGGCCTGGACTGTGGTGTGTGTGTGTATATATAAGTCTCACGGCCTGGACTGTGGTGTGTGTGTGTATATATATAAGTCTCAGGGTCTGGACTGTGGTGTGTGTGTATATATATAAGTCTCAGGGCCTGGACTGTGGTGTGTGTGTGTATATATATAAGTCTCTGGGCCTGGACTGTGGTGTGTGTGTGTATATATATAAGTCTCTGGGCCTGGACTGTGGTGAGTGTGTGTATATATATAAGTCTCAGGGCCTGGACTGTGGTGAGTGTGTGTATATATATAAGTCTCAGGGCCTGGACTGTGGTGTCTGTGTGTGTGTATATATATAAGTCTCAGGGCCTGGACTGTGGTGTGTGTGTGTATATATATAAGTCTCTGGGCCTGGACAGTGGTGTGTGTACATATATATATAAGTCTCAGGGTCTGGACTGTGGTGAGTGTGTGTATATATATAAGTCTCAGGGTCTGGACTGTGGTGTCTGTGTATATATATATAAGTCTCAGGGTCTGGACTGTGGTGTGTGTGTGTATATATATAAGTCTCAGGGCCTGGACTGTGGTGAGTGTGTGTATATATATAAGTCTCTGGGCCTGGACAGTGGTGTGTGTACATATATATATAAGTCTCAGGGTCTGGACTGTGGTGAGTGTGTGTATATATATAAGTCTCAGGGTCTGGACTGTGGTGTCTGTGTATATATATATAAGTCTCAGGGTCTGGACTGTGGTGTGTGTGTGTGTATATATATAAGTCTCAGGGCCTGGACAGTGGTGTGTGTGTATATATATAAGTCTCAGGGCCTGGACTGTGGTGTGTGTGTGAATATATATATAAGTCTCAGGGCCTGGACTGTGGTGAGTGTGTGTATATATATAAGTCTCAGGGCCTGGACTGTGGTGAGTGTGTGTATATATATAAGTCTCAGGGCCTGGACAGTGGTGTGTGTGTATATATATAAGTCTCAGGGCCTGGACGGTGTGAGTGTGTGTATATATATAAGTCTCAGGGCCTGGACTGTGGTGTGTGTGTGAAGATATATAAGTCTCAGGGCCTGGACAGTGGTGTGTGTGTGTGTATATATATAAGTCTCAGGGCCTGGACTGTGGTGTGTGTGTGTATATATATAAGTCTCAGGGCATGGACTGTGGTGTGTGTGTGTATATATATAAGTCTCAGGGCCTGGACAGTGGTGTGTGTGTGTATATATATAAGTCTCAGGGCCTGGAATGTGGTGTGTGTGTGTATATATATAAGTCTCAGGGCCTGGACTGTGGTGTGTGTGTGTATATATATATGTCTCAGGGCCTGGACTGTGGTGTGTGTGTGTATATATATAAGTCTCTGGGTCCGGACTGTGGTGTCTGTGTGTATATATATAAGTCTCAGGGTCTGGACTGTGGTGTGTCTGTGTGTATATATATAAGTCTCAGGGTCTGGACTGCTGTGTGTGTGTGTATATATATATGTCTCAGGGCCTGGACTGTGGTGTGTGTGTGTATATATATAAGTCTCTGGGCCTGGACTGTGGTGTGTCTGTGTGTATATATATAAGTCTCAGGGCCTGGACTGTGGTGTGTGTGTGTATATACATAAGTCTCATGGCATGGACTGTGGTGTGTGTGTATATATATATAAGTCTCAGGGCATGGACTGTGGTGTGTGTGTATATATATAAGTCTCAGGGCCTGGACTGTGGTGTCTGTGTGGATATATATAAGTCTCAGGGCCTGGTCTGTGGTGTGTGTGTGTGTATATATATAAGTCTCAGGGCCTGGACTGTGGTGTGTGTGTGTATATATATAAGTCTCAGGGCCTGGACTGTGGTGTGTGTGTGAGTATATATATAAGTCTCAGGGTCTGGACTGTGGTGTCTGTGTGTATATATATAAGTCTCAGGGCCTGGACTGTGGTGTCTGTGTGTATATATATAAGTCTCAGGGCCTGGACTGTTGTGTGTGTGTGTGTATATATATAAGTCTCAGGGCATGGACTGTGGTGTGTGTGTATATATATAAGTCTCAGGGTCTGGACTGTGGTGTGTGTGTATATATATATAAGTCTCAGGGCATGGACTGTGGTGTGTGTGTGTATATATATATAAGTCTCAGGGTCTGGACTGTGGTGTCTGTGTGTATATATATAAGTCTCAGGGCCTGGACTGTGGTGTCTGTGTGTATATATATATAAGTCTCAGGGTCTGGACTGTGGTGTCTGTGTGTATATATATAAGTCTCAGGGTCTGGACTGTGGTGTCTGTGTGTATAAATATAAGTCTCAGGGCCTGGACTGTTGTGTGTGTGTGTATATATATAAGTCTCAGTGTCTGGACTGTGGTGTCTGTGTGTATATATATAAGTCTCAGGGCCTGGACTGTGGTGTCTGTGTGTATAAATATAAGTCTCAGGGCCTGGACTGTTGTGTGTGTGTGTATATATATAAGTCTCAGTGTCTGGACTGTGGTGTCTGTGTGTATATATATAAGTCTCAGGGCCTGGACTGTGGTGTGTGTGTATATATATAAGTCTCAGGGTCTGGACTGTGGTGTGTGTGTATATATATATAAGTCTCAGGGCATGGACTGTGGTGTGTGTGTATATATATATATAAGTCTCAGGGTCTGGACTGTGGTGTGTGTGTGTGTATATATATAAGTCTCAGGGCATGGACTGTGGTGTGTGTGTATATATATATAAGTCTCAGGGCCTGGACTGTGGTGTGTGTGTGTATATATATAAGTCTCAGGGTCTGGACTGTGGTGTGTGTGTATATATATAAGTCTCAGGGTCTGGATGTGGTGTGTGTGTATATATATATCAGTCTCAGGGCATGGACTGTGGTGTGTGTGTATATATATATATAAGTCTCAGGGTCTGGACTGTGGTGTGTGTGTCTGTATATATATAAGTCTCAGGGCATGGACTGTGGTGTGTGTGTATATATATATATAAGTCTCAGGGCCTGGACTGTGGTGTGTGTGTATATATATATATAAGTCTCAGTGTCTGGACTGTGGTGTGTGTGTATATATATATAAGTCTCAGGGCCTGGACTGTGGTGTGTGTGTATATATATATAAGTCTCAGGGTCTGGACTGTGGTGTGTGTGTGTATATATATATAAGTCTCAGGGTCTGGACTGTGGTGTGTGTGTATATATATAAGTCTCAGGGTCTGGACTGTGGTGTGTGTGTATATATATATAAGTCTCAGGGCATGGACTGTGGTGTGTGTGTATATATATATATAAGTCTCAGGGTCTGGACTGTGGTGTGTGTGTGTGTATATATATAAGTCTCAGGGCATGGACTGTGGTGTGTGTGTATATATATATAAGTCTCAGGGCCTGGACTGTGGTGTGTGTGTGTATATATATAAGTCTCAGGGTCTGGACTGTGTTGTGTGTGTATATATATAAGTCTCAGGGTCTGGATGTGGTGTGTGTGTATATATATATCAGTCTCAGGGCATGGACTGTGGTGTGTGTGTATATATATATATAAGTCTCAGGGTCTGGACTGTGGTGTGTGTGTCTGTATATATATAAGTCTCAGGGCATGGACTGTGGTGTGTGTGTATATATATATATAAGTCTCAGGGCCTGGACTGTGGTGTGTGTGTATATATATATATAAGTCTCAGTGTCTGGACTGTGGTGTGTGTGTATATATATATAAGTCTCAGGGCCTGGACTGTGGTGTGTGTGTATATATATATAAGTCTCAGGGTCTGGACTGTGGTGTGTGTGTGTATATATATATAAGTCTCAGGGTCTGGACTGTGGTGTGTGTGTATATATATAAGTCTCAGGGTCTGGATGTGGTGTGTGTGTATATATATATAAGTCTCAGGGCATGGACTGTGGTGTGTGTGTATATATATATATAAGTCTCAGGGTCTGGACTGTGGTGTGTGTGTCTGTATATATATAAGTCTCAGGGCATGGACTGTGGTGTGTGTGTGTATATATATAAGTCTCAGGGTCTGGACTGTGGTGTGTGTGTATATATATATGTCTCAGGGCATGGACTGTGGTGTCTGTGTATATATATATAAGTCTCAGGGTCTGGACTGTGGTGTGTGTGTGTATATATATAAGTCTCAGGGCCTGGACTGTGGTGTGTGTGTGTATATATATAAGTCTCAGGGCCTGGACTGTGGTGTGTGTGTGTATATATATAAGTCTCAGGGCCTGGACTGTGGTGTGTGTGTGTACATATATAAGTCTCAGGGTCAGGACTGTGGTGTCTGTGTGTATATATATAAGTCTCAGGGCCTGGACTGTGGTGTCTGTGTGTATATATATATATAAGTCTCAGGGTCTGGACTGTGGTGTGTGTGTGTATATATATAAGTCTCAGTGCCTGGACTGTGGTGTGTGTGTGTGTGTATATATAAGTCTCAGGGTCTGGACTGTGGTGTGTGTGTGTATATATATAAGTCTCAGGGCCTGGACTGTGGTGTGTGTGTGTATATATATAAGTCTCAGGGCCTGGACTGTGGTGTGTGTGTGTATATATATAAGTCTCAGGGCCTGGACTGTGGTGTGTGTGTGTACATATATAAGTCTCAGGGTCAGGACTGTGGTGTCTGTGTGTATATATATAAGTCTCAGGGCCTGGACTGTGGTGTCTGTGTGTATATATATATATAAGTCTCAGGGTCTGGACTGTGGTGTGTGTGTGTATATATATAAGTCTCAGTGCCTGGACTGTGGTGTGTGTGTGTGTGTATATATAAGTCTCAGGGTCTGGACTGTGGTGTGTGTGTGTATATATATAAGTCTCAGGGCCTGGACTGTGGTGTGTGTGTATATATATATAAGTCTCAGGGCCTGGACTGTGGTGTCTGTGTGTATATATATAAGTCTCAGGGTCTGGACTGTGGTGTGTGTGTGTATATATATATAAGTCTCAGGGCCTGGACTGTGGTGTGTGTGTGTATATATATAAGTCTCAGGGCATGGACTGTGGTGTGTGTGTGTATATATATAAGTCTCAGGGCCTGGACTGTGGTGTGTGTGTGTGTGTATATATATAATTCTCAGGGCCTGGACTGTGGTGTGTGTGTGTATATATATATATGTCTCAGGGCATGGACTGTGGTGTGTGTGTGTATATATATAAGTCTTAGGGTCTGGACTGTGGTGTGTGTGTGTGTATATATATAAGTCTCAGGGCCTGGACTGTGGTGTGTGTGTATATATATAAGTCTCAGGGTCTGGACTGTGGTGTGTGTGTGTATATATATAAGTCTCAGGGCCTGGACTGTGGTGTGTGTGTGTATATATATAAGTCTCAGGGCCTGGACTGTGGTGTGTGTGTGTATATATATAAGTCTCAGGGTCTGGACTGTGGTGTGTGTGTGTGTATATATATAAGTCTCAGGGCCTGGACTGTGGTGTGTGTGTGTATATATATAAGTCTCAGGGCATGGACTGTGGTGTCTGTGTGTATATATATAAGTCTCAGGGTCTGGACTGTGGTGTGTGTGTGTATATATATAAGTCTCAGGGCCTGGACTGTGGTGTGTGTGTGTATATATATATAAGTCTCAGGGCCTGGACTGTGGTGTGTGTGTGTATATATATAAGTCTCAGTTTCTGGACTGTGGTGTCTGTGTGTATATATATAAGTCTCAGGGCCTGGACTGTGGTGTCTGTGTGTATATATATAAGTCTCAGGGTCTGGACTGTGGTGTGTGTGTGTGTATATATATAAGTCTCAGGGCCTGGACTGTGGTGTCTGTGTGTATATATATAAGTCTCAGGGTCTGGACTGTGGTGTGTGTGTGTGTATATATATAAGTCTCAGGGTCTGGACTGTGGTGTGTGTGTGTGTATATATATAAGTCTCAGGGTCTGGACTGTGGTGTGAGTGTGTGTATATATATAAGTCTCAGGGCCTGGACTGTGGTGTGTGTGTGTGTATATATATAAGTCTCAGGGCCTGGACTGTGGTGTGTGTGTATATATATAAGTCTCAGGGCCTGGACTGTGGTGTGTGTGTGTGTATATATATAAGTCTCAGGGCCTGGACTGTGGTGTGTGTGTGTGTATATATATAAGTCTCTGGGCCTGGACTGTGGTGTGTGTGTGTGCATATATAAGTCTCAGGGCCTGGACTGTGGTGTGTGTGTATATATATAAGTCTCAGGGCCTGGACTGTGGTGTGTGTGTGTGTATATATATAAGTCTCAGGGCATGGACTGTGGTGTGTGTGTGTATATATATAAGTCTCAGGGCCTGGACTGTGGTGTGTGTGTATAAATATATAAGTCTCAGGGCCTGGACTGTGGTGTGTGTGTGTGTATATATATAAGTCTCAGGGCCTGGACTGTGGTGTGTGTGTGTGTATATATATAAGTCTCAGGGCCTGGACTGTGGGGTCTGTTTGTGTATATATATAAGTCTCAGGGCCTGGACTGTGGTGTCTGTGTGTATATATATAAGTCTCAGGGTCTGGACTGTGGTGTGTGTGTGTGTATATATATAAGTCTCAGGACATGGACTGTGGTGAGTGTGTGTGTATATATATAAGTCTCAGGGCCTGGACTGTGGGGTCTGTTTGTATATATATATAAGTCTCAGGGCCTGGACTGTGGTGTCTGTTTGTATATATATAAGTCTCAGGGTCTGGACTGTGGTGTGTGTGTGTGTATATATATAAGTCTCAGGGCATGGACTGTGGTGAGTGTGTGTGTATATATATAAGTCTCAGTGCCTGGACTGTGGTGCGTGTGTATATATATATAAGTCTCAGGGCCTGGACTGTGGTGTGAGTGTGTGTATATATATAAGTCTCAGGGCATGGACTGTGGTGAGTGTGTGTGTATATATATAAGTCTCAGTGCCTGGACTGTGGTGCGTGTGTATATATATATAAGTCTCAGGGCCTGGACTGTGGTGTGTGTGTGTGTATATATATAAGTCTCAGGGCCTGGACTGTGGTGTGTGTGTGTGTATATATATAAGTCTCAGGGTCTGGACTGTGGTGTGTGTGTGTATATATAAGTCTCAGGGCCTGGACTGTGGTGTCTGTGTGTATATATATATAAGTCTCAGGGCCTGGACTGTGGTGTGTGTGTGTATATATAAGTCTCAGGGCCTGGACTGTGGTGCGTGTGTATGTATATAAGTCTCAGGGCCTGGACTGTGGTGTGTGTGTGTATATATAAGTCTCAGGGCCTGGACTGTGGTGCGTGTGTATATATATAAGTCTCAGGGTCTGGACTGTGGTGAGTGTGTGTGTATATATATAAGTCTCAGGGTCTGGACTGTGGAGAGTGTGTGTATATATCTTAGTCTCAGGGCCTGGACTGTGGTGTGTGTGTGTGTGTATATATAAGTCTCAGGGCCTGGACTGTGGTATGTGTGTGTATATATATAAGTCTCAGGGCCTGGACTGTGGTGTGTGTGTGTATATATATATAAGTCTCAGGGCATGGACTGTGGTGTGTGTGTGTATATATATAAGTCTCAGGGCCTGGACTGTGGTGTGTGTGTGTATATATATAAGTCTCAGGGCCTGGACTGTGGTGTGTGTGTATATATATAAGTCTCAGGGCCTGGACTGTGGTGTGTGTGTGTGTATATATATATAAGTCTCAGGGCCTGGACTGTGGTGTGTGTGTGTGTATATATATAAGTCTCAGGGCCTGGACTGTGGTGTGTGTGTATATATATATAAGTCTCAGGGCCTGGACTGTGGTGTGTGTGTGTGTATATATATATAAGTCTCAGGGCCTGGACTGTGGTGTGTGTGTGTATATATATAAGTCTCAGGGTCTGGACTGTGGTGTGTGTGTGTATATATATAAGTCTCAGGGCATGGACTGTGGTGTGTGTGTGTATATATATATAAGTCTCAGGGCATGGACTGTGGTGTGTGTGTGTGTATATATAAGTCTCAGGGCCTGGACTGTGGTGTGTGTGTGTATATATATAAGTCTCAGGGCCTGGACTGTGGTGTGTGTGTATATATATAAGTCTCAGGGCCTGGACTGTGGTGTGTGTGTGTGTATATATATAAGTCTCAGGGCCTGGACTGTGGTGTGTGTGTGTGTATATATATAAGTCTCAGGGCCTGGACTGTGGGGTCTGTTTGTATATATATAAGTCTCAGGGCCTGGACTGTGGTGTCTGTGTGTATATATATAAGTCTCAGGGCATGGAGTGTGGTGAGTGTGTGTGTATATATATGAGTCTCAGGGCCTGGACTGTGGGGTCTGTTTGTATATATATAAGTCTTAGCACCTGGACTGTGGTGTCTGTGTGTATATATATAAGTCTCAGGGTCTGGACTGTGGTGTGTGTGTGTATATATATAAGTCTCAGGGCATGGACTGTGGTGTGTGTGTGTGTATATATATAAGTCTCAGGGTCTGGACTGTGGTGTGTGTGTGTATATATAAGTCTCAGGGCCTGGACTGTGGTGTCTGTGTGTATATATATAAGTCTCAGGGACTGGACTGTGGTGTGTGTGTGTGTATATATAAGTCTCAGGGCCTGGACTGTGGTGCGTGTGTATATATATAAGTCTCAAACCTGGACTGTGGTGTGTGTGTGTATATATAAGTCTCAGGGCCTGGACTGTGGTGCGTGTGTATATATATAAGTCTCAGGGTCTGGACTGTGGTGAGTGTGTGTGTATATATATAAGTCTCAGGGTCTGGACTGTGGAGAGTGTGTGTATATATATAAGTCTCAGGGCCTGGACTGTGGTGTGTGTGTGTGTGTATATATAAGTCTCAGGGCCTGGACTGTGGTATGTGTGTGTATATATATAAGTCTCAGGGCCTGGACTGTGGTGTGTGTGTGTATATATATAAGTCTCCGGGTCTGGACTGTGGTGTGTGTGTGTATATATATAAGTCTCAGGACATGGACTGTGGTGTGTGTGTGTGTATATATAAGTCTCAGGGCATGGACTGTGGTGTGTGTGTGTGTATATATAAGTCTCAGGGCCTGGACTGTGGTGTGTGTGTGTATATATAAGTCTCAGGGCCTGGACTGTGGTGTGTGTGTATATATATATAAGTCTCAGGGTCTGGACTGTGGTGTGTGTGTGTATATATATAAGTCTCAGGGTCTGGACTGTGGTGTGTGTGTGTATATATATAAGTCTCAGGGCATGGACTGTGGTGTGTGTGTGTGTATATATATAAGTCTCAGGGCATGGACTGTGGTGAGTGTGTGTGTGTGTATATATATAAGTCTCAGGGTCTGGACTGTGGTGTGTGTGTGTATATATATAAGTCTCAGGGCCTGGACTGTGGTGTGTGTGTGTGTATATATATATAAGTCTCAGGGCATGGACTGTGGTGTGTGTGTGTGTATATATAAGTCTCAGGGCATGGACTGTGGTGTGTGTGTGTATATATATAAGTCTCAGGGCCTGGACTGTGGTGTGTGTGTGTATATATATAAGTCTCAGGGCCTGGACTGTGGTGTGTGTGTGTGTATATATATAAGTCTCAGGGTCTGGACTGTGGTGTGTGTGTGTATATATATAAGTCTCGGGGCCTGGACTGTGGTGTGTGTGTGTGTATATATATATAAGTCTCAGGGCATGGACTGTGGTGAGTGTGTGTGTGTGTATTTATATAAGTCTCAGGGCCTGGACTGTGGTGTGTGTGTGTATATATATAAGTCTCAGGGCATGGACTGTGGTGTGTGTGTGTGTATATATAAGTCTCAGGGCATGGACTGTGGTGTGTGTGTGTGTGTATATATATAAGTCTCAGGGCCTGGACTGTGGTGTGTGTGTGTATATATATAAGTCTCAGGGCCTGGACTGTGGTGTGTGTGTGTATATATATAAGTCTCAGGGCCTGGACTGTGGTGTGTGTGTGTGTATATATAAGTCTCAGGGCATGGACTGTGGTGTGTGTGTGTGTATATATATATACGTCTCAGGGCCTGGACTGTGGTGTGTGTGTGTATATATAAGTCTCAGGGCCTGGACTGTGGTGTGTGTGTGTGTATATATATATATAAGTATCAGGGCATGGACTGTGGTGTGTGTGTATATATATAAGTCTCAGGGCCTGGACTGTGGTGTGTGTGTGTGTATATATATAAGAGTATCAGGGCATGGACTGTGGTGTGTGTGTATATATATAAGTCTCAGGGCCTGGACTGTGGTGTGTGTGTGTGTATATATAAGTCTCAGGGCATGGACTGTGGTGTGTGTGTGTGTGTATATATATATAAGTCTCAGGGCCTGGACTGTGGTGTGTGTGTGTATATATAAGTCTCAGGGCATGGACTGTGGTGTGTGTATGTATATATATATAAGAGTATCAGGGCATGGACTGTGGTGTGTGTGTATATATATAAGTCTCAGGGCCTGGACTGTGGTGTGTGTGTGTGTATATATAAGTCTCAGGGCATGGACTGTGGTGTGTGTGTGTGTGTATATATATATAAGTCTCAGGGCCTGGACTGTGGTGTGTGTGTGTATATATAAGTCTCAGGGCATGGACTGTGGTGTGTGTGTATATATATAAGTCTCAGGGCCTGGACTGTGGTGTGTGTATGTATATATATATAAGAGTATCAGGGCATGGACTGTGGTGTGTGTGTATATATATAAGTCTCAGGGCCTGGACTGTGGTGTGTGTGTGTGTATATATAAGTCTCAGGGCATGGACTGTGGTGTGTGTGTGTGTGTATATATATATAAGTCTCAGGGCCTGGACTGTGGTGTGTGTGTGTATATATAAGTCTCAGGGCATGGACTGTGGTGTGTGTGTATATATATAAGTCTCAGTGCCTGGACTGTGGTGTGTGTGTGTATATATAAGTCTCAGGGTCTGGACTGTGGTGAGTGTGTGTATATATATAAGTCTCAGGGCCTGGACTGTGGTGTGTGTGTGTATATATAAGTCTCAGGGTCTGGACTGTGGTGTGTGTGTGTGTGTATATATATAAGTCTCAGGGCCTGGACTGTGGTGTGTGTGTGTGTATATAAGTCTCAGGGTCTGGACTGTGGTGTGTGTGTGTATATATAAGTCTCAGGGTCTGGAATGTGGTGTGTGTGTATATATATAAGTCTCAGTGCCTGGACTGTGGTGTGTGTGTATATATATATAAGTCTCAGGGCATGGACTGTGGTGTGTGTGTATATATATAAGTCTCAGGGCCTGGACTGTGGTGTGTGTGTGTATATATAAGTCTCAGGGCATGGACTGTGGTGTGTGTGTATATATATAAGTCTCAGGGCCTGGACTGTGGTGTGTGTGTGTATATATAAGTCTCAGGGCATGGACTGTGGTGTGTGTGTATATATATAAGTCTCAGGGCCTGGACTGTGGTGTGTGTGTATATATATCAGTCTCAGGGTCTGGACTGTGGTGTGTGTGTGTATATATATAAGTCTCAGGGCCTGGACTGTGGTGTGTGTGTGTATATATATAAGTCTCAGGGCCTGGACTGTGGTGTGTGTGTGTATATATATGTCTCAGGGTCTGGACTGTGGTGTGTGTGTGTATATATAAGTCTCAGGGTCTGGACTGTGGTGTGTGTGTATATATATATAAGTCTCAGGGCATGGACTGTGGTGTGTGTGTGTGTATATATATAAGTCTCAGGGTCTGGACTGTGGTGTGTGTGTGTGTATATATATAAGTCTCAGCGCCTGGACTGTGGTGTGTGTGTGTATATATATATAAGTCTCAGGGCCTGGACTGTGGTGTGTGTGTGTATATATATAATTCTCAGGGCATGGACTGTGGTGTGTGTGTGTATATATATAAGTATCAGGGTCTGGACTGTGGTGTGTGTGTATATATATATAAGTCTCAGGGCCTGGACTGTGGTGTGTGTGTGTGTATATATATAAGTCTCAGGGCCTGGACTGTGGTGTGTGTGTGTATATATATAAGTCTCTGGGCCTGGACTGTGGTGTGTCTGTGTATATATATAAGTCTCAGGGCCTGGACGGTGGTGTGTGTGTGTATATATATAAGTCTCAGGGCCTGGACTGTGGTGTGTGTGTGTATATATATAAGTCTCAGGGCATGGACTGTGGTGTGTGTGTGTGTATATATATAAGTCTCAGGGTCTGGACTGTGGTGTGTGTGTGTATATATAAGTCTCAGGGCCTGGACTGTGGTGTCTGTGTGTATATATATAAGTCTCAGGGACTGGACTGTGGTGTGTGTGTGTATATATAAGTCTCAGGGCCTGGACTGTGGTGCGTGTGTATATATATAAGTCTCAAACCTGGACTGTGGTGTGTGTGTGTATATATAAGTCTCAGGGCCTGGACTGTGGTGCGTGTGTATATATATAAGTCTCAGGGTCTGGACTGTGGTGAGTGTGTGTGTATATATATAAGTCTCAGGGTCTGGACTGTGGTGTGTGTGTGTATATATATAAGTCTCAGGGCATGGACTGTGGTGTGTGTGTGTGTATATATATAAGTCTCAGGGCATGGACTGTGGTGAGTGTGTGTGTGTGTATATATATAAGTCTCAGGGTCTGGACTGTGGTGTGTGTGTGTATATATATAAGTCTCAGGGCCTGGACTGTGGTGTGTGTGTGTGTATATATATATAAGTCTCAGGGCATGGACTGTGGTGTGTGTGTGTGTATATATAAGTCTCAGGGCATGGACTGTGGTGTGTGTGTGTATATATATAAGTCTCAGGGCCTGGACTGTGGTGTGTGTGTGTATATATATAAGTCTCAGGGCCTGGACTGTGGTGTGTGTGTGTGTATATATATAAGTCTCAGGGTCTGGACTGTGGTGTGTGTGTGTATATATATAAGTCTCGGGGCCTGGACTGTGGTGTGTGTGTGTGTATATATATATAAGTCTCAGGGCATGGACTGTGGTGAGTGTGTGTGTGTGTATTTATATAAGTCTCAGGGCCTGGACTGTGGTGTGTGTGTGTATATATATAAGTCTCAGGGCATGGACTGTGGTGTGTGTGTGTGTATATATAAGTCTCAGGGCATGGACTGTGGTGTGTGTGTGTGTGTATATATATAAGTCTCAGGGCCTGGACTGTGGTGTGTGTGTGTATATATATAAGTCTCAGGGCCTGGACTGTGGTGTGTGTGTGTATATATATAAGTCTCAGGGCCTGGACTGTGGTGTGTGTGTGTGTATATATAAGTCTCAGGGCATGGACTGTGGTGTGTGTGTGTGTATATATATATAAGTCTCAGGGCCTGGACTGTGGTGTGTGTGTGTATATATAAGTCTCAGGGCATGGACTGTGGTGTGTGTGTATATATATAAGTCTCAGGGCCTGGACTGTGGTGTGTGTGTGTGTATATATAAGTCTCAGGGCATGGACTGTGGTGTGTGTGTGTGTATATATATATATAAGTCTCAGGGCCTGGACTGTGGTGTGTGTGTGTATATATAAGTCTCAGGGCATGGACTGTGGTGTGTGTGTATATATATAAGTCTCAGTGCCTGGACTGTGGTGTGTGTGTGTATATATAAGTCTCAGGGTCTGGACTGTGGTGAGTGTGTGTATATATATAAGTCTCAGGGCCTGGACTGTGGTGTGTGTGTGTATATATAAGTCTCAGGGTCTGGACTGTGGTGTGTGTGTGTGTGTATATATATAAGTCTCAGGGCCTGGACTGTGGTGTGTGTGTGTGTATATAAGTCTCAGGGTCTGGACTGTGGTGTGTGTGTGTATATATAAGTCTCAGGGTCTGGAATGTGGTGTGTGTGTATATATATAAGTCTCAGGGCCTGGACTGTGGTGTGTGTGTATATATATATATAAGTCTCAGGGCATGGACTGTGGTGTGTGTGTATATATATAAGTCTCAGGGCCTGGACTGTGGTGTGTGTGTGTATATATAAGTCTCAGGGCATGGACTGTGGTGTGTGTGTATATATATAAGTCTCAGGGCCTGGACTGTGGTGTGTGTGTGTATATATAAGTCTCAGGGCATGGACTGTGGTGTGTGTGTATATATATAAGTCTCAGGGCCTGGACTGTGGTGTGTGTGTATATATATCAGTCTCAGGGTCTGGACTGTGGTGTGTGTGTGTATATATATAAGTCTCAGGGCCTGGACTGTGGTGTGTGTGTGTATATATATAAGTCTCAGGGCCTGGACTGTGGTGTGTGTGTGTATATATATGTCTCAGGGTCTGGACTGTGGTGTGTGTGTGTATATATAAGTCTCAGGGTCTGGACTGTGGTGTGTGTGTATATATATATAAGTCTCAGGGCATGGACTGTGGTGTGTGTGTGTGTATATATATAAGTCTCAGGGTCTGGACTGTGGTGTGTGTGTGTGTATATATATAAGTCTCAGGGCCTGGACTGTGGTGTGTGTGTGTATATATATATAAGTCTCAGGGCCTGGACTGTGGTGTGTGTGTGTATATATATAATTCTCAGGGCATGGACTGTGTTGTGTGTGTGTATATATATAAGTATCAGGGTCTGGACTGTGGTGTGTGTGTATATATATATAAGTCTCAGGGCCTGGACTGTGGTGTGTGTGTGTGTATATATATAAGTCTCAGGGCCTGGACTGTGGTGTGTGTGTGTATATATATAAGTCTCTGGGCCTGGACTGTGGTGTGTCTGTGTATATATATAAGTCTCAGGGCCTGGGCGGTGGTGTGTGTGTGTATATATATAAGTCTCAGGGCCTGGACTGTGGTGTGTGTGTGTATATATATAAGTCTCAGGGCATGGACTGTGGTGTGTGGGTGTGTATGTATATAAGTCTCTGGGCCTGGACTGTGGTGTGTCTGTGTATATATATAAGTCTCAGGGCCTGGACGGTGGTGTGTGTGTGTATATATATAAGTCTCAGGGCCTGGACTGTGGTGTGTGTGTGTATATATATAAGTCTCTGGGCCTGGACTGTGGTGTGTGTGTGTGTATATATATAAGTCTCAGGGCCTGGACTGTGGTGTGTCTGTGTATATATATAAGTCTCAGGGCCTGGACGGTGGTGTGTGTGTGTATATATATAAGTCTCAGGGCCTGGACTGTGGTGTGTGTGTGTATATATATAAGTCTCAGGGCATGGACTGTGGTGTGTGTGTGTATATATATAAGTCTCAGGGCATGGACTGTGGTGTGTGTGTGTATATATATATAAGTCTCAGGGCCTGGACTGTGGTGTGTGTGTGTATATATATATATAAGTCTCAGGGCATGGACTGTGGTGTGTGTGTGTGTATATATATAAGTCTCAGGGCCTGGACTGTGGTGTGTGTGTGTATATATAAGTCTCAGGGCATGGAATGTGGTGTGTGTGTGTATATATATAAGTCTCAGGGCATGGACTGTGGTGTGTGTGTGTATATATATATAAGTCTCAGGGCATGGACTGTGGTGTGTGTGTGTATATATAAGTCTCAGGGCCTGGACTGTGGTGTGTGTGTGTGTATATATATATAAGTCTCAGGGCCTGGACCGTGGTGTGTGTGTGTGTATATATATAAGTCTCTGGGCCTGGACTGTGGTGTGTGTGTGTGTATATATATAAGTATCAGGGCCTGGACTGTGGTGTGTGTGTGTATATATATAAGTCTCAGGGCATGGACTGTGGTGTGTGTGTGTATATATATAAGTCACAGGGCCTGGACTGTGGTGTCTGTGTGTGTATATATATAAGTCTCAGGGCCTGGACTGTGGTGTGTGTGTGTATATATATAAGTCTCAGGGCCTGGACTGTGGTGTGTGTGTGTGTATATATATAAGTCTCTGGGCCTGGACTGTGGTGTGTGTGTGTGTATATATATAAGTCTCAGGGCATGGACTGTGGTGTGTGTGTGTATATGTATAAGTCTCAGGGCCTGGACTGTGGTGTGTGTGTGTATATATATATAAGTCTCAGGGCATGGACTGTGGTGTGTGTGTGTATATATATAAGTCTCAGGGCCTGGACTGTGGTGTGTGTGTGTGTATATATATAAGTCTCTGGGCCTGGACTGTGGTGTGTGTGTGTGTATGTATATATATAAGTCTCAGGGCCTGGACTGTGGTGTGTGTGTGTGTATATATATAAGTCTCAGGGCCTGGACTGTGGTGTGTGTCTGTGTATATATATGAGTCTCAGGGCCTGGACTGTGCTGTGTGTGTGTATATATATAAGTCTCAGGGCCTGGACTGTGGTGAGTGTGTGTATATATATAAGTCTCAGGGCCTGGACTGTGGTGTGTGTGTGTGTATATATATAAGTCTCAGGGCCTGGACTGTGGTGTGTGTGTGTGTATATATATAAGTCTCAGGGCCTGGACTGTGGTGTGTGTGTGTGTATATATATAAGTCTCTGGGCCTGGACTGTGGTGTGTGTGTGTGTATGTATATATATAAGTCTCAGGGCCTGGACTGTGGTGTGTGTGTGTATATATATATAAGTCTCAGGGTCTGGACTGTGGTGTGTGTGTGTATATATAAGTCTCAGGGTCTGGACTGAGGTGTGTGTGTATATATATAAGTCTCAGGGCCTGGACTGTGGTGTGTGTGTGTGTATATATATAAGTCTCAGGGTCTGGACTGTGGTGTGTGTGTATATATATAAGTCTCAGGGCCTGCACTGTGGTGTGTGTGTGTATATATAAGTCTCAGGGCATGGACTGTGGTGTGTGTGTATATATATAAGTCTCAGGGCCTGGACTGTGGTGTGTGTGTATATATATAAGTCTCAGGGTCTGGACTGTGGTGTGTGTGTGTATATATAAGTCTCAGGGTCTGGACTGCGGTGTGTGTGTGTGTATATATAAGTCTCAGGGCCTGGACTGTGGTGTGTGTGTGTATATATATAAGTCTCAGGGCCTGGACTGTGGTGTGTGTGTGTATATATAAGTCTCAGGGCATGGACTGTGGTGTGTGTGTATATATATATAAGTCTCAGGGCATGGACTGTGGTGTGTGTGTGTGTATATATATAAGTCTCAGGGTCTGGACTGTGGTGTGTGTGTGTGTATATATATAAGTCTCAGGGCATGGACTGTGGTGTGTGTGTGTATATATATAAGTATCAGGGTCTGGACTGTGGTGTGTGTGTATATATATATAAGTCTCAGGGCCTGGACTGTGGTGTGTGTGTGTGTATATATATAAGTCTCAGGGCCTGGACTGTGGTGTGTGTGTGTATATATATAAGTCTCTGGGCCTGGACTGTGGTGTGTCTGTGGATATATATAAGTCTCAGGGCCTGGACGGTGGTGTGTGTGTGTATATATATAAGTCTCAGGGCCTGGACTGTGGTGTGTGTGTGTATATATATAAGTCTCAGGGCATGGACTGTGGTGTGTGGGTGTGTATATATATAAGTCTCAGGGCATGGACTGTGGTGTGTGGGTGTGTATATATATAAGTCTCTGGGCCTGGACTGTGGTGTGTCTGTGTATATATATAAGTCTCAGGGCCTGGACGGTGGTGTGTGTGTGTATATATATAAGTCTCAGGGCCTGGACTGTGGTGTGTGTGTGTATATATATAAGTCTCTGGGCCTGGACTGTGGTGTGTGTGTGTGTATATATATAAGTCTCAGGGCCTGGACTGTGGTGTGTCTGTGTATATATATAAGTCTCAGGGCCTGGACGGTGGTGTGTGTGTGTATATATATAAGTCTCAGGGCCTGGACTGTGGTGTGTGTGTGTATATATATAAGTCTCAGGGCATGGACTGTGGTGTGTGTGTGTGTATATATATAAGTCTCAGGGCCTGGACTGTGGTGTGTGTGTGTATATATAAGTCTCAGGGCATGGACTGTGGTGTGTGTGTGTATATATATAAGTCTCAGGGCATGGACTGTGGTGTGTGTGTGTATATATATATAAGTCTCAGGGCATGGACTGTGGTGTGTGTGTGTATATATAAGTCTCAGGGCCTGGACTGTGGTGTGTGTGTGTGTATATATATAAGTCTCAGGGCCTGGACCGTGGTGTGTGTGTGTGTATATATATAAGTCTCTGGGCCTGGACTGTGGTGTGTGTGTGTGTATATATATAAGTATCAGGGCCTGGACTGTGGTGTGTGTGTGTATATATATAAGTCTCAGGGCATGGACTGTGGTGTGTGTGTGTATATATATAAGTCTCAGGGTCTGGACTGTGGTGTGTGTGTGTGTATATATATAAGTCTCTGGGCCTGGACTGTGGTGTGTGTGTGTATGTATATATCTCAGTCTCAGGGCCTGGACTGTGGTGTGTGTGTGTGTATATATATAAGTCTCAGGGCCTGGACTGTGGTGTGTGTGTGTATATATATAAATCTCAGGGCCTGGACTGTGGTGTGTGTGTGTATATATATAAGTCTCTGGGCCTGGACTGTGGTGTGTGTGTGTGTATATATATAAGTCTCAGGGCATGGACTGTGGTGTGTGTGTGTATATGTATAAGTCTCAGGGCCTGGACTGTGGTGTGTGTGTGTGTATATATATAAGTGTCAGGGCATGGACTGTGGTGTGTGTGTGTATATATATAAGTCTCAGGGCCTGGACTGTGGTGTGTGTGTGTGTATATATATAAGTCTCTGGGCCTGGACTGTGGTGTGTGTGTGTGTATGTATATATATAAGTCTCAGGGCCTGGACTGTGGTGTGTGTGTGTGTATATATATAAGTCTCAGGGCCTGGACTGTGGTGTGTGTGTGTGTATATATATGAGTCTCAGGCCCTGGACTGTGCTGTGTGTGTGTATATATATAAGTCTCAGGGCCTGGACTGTGGTGAGTGTGTGTATATATATATAAGTCTCAGGGCCTGGACTGTGGTGTGTGTGTGTGTATATATATAAGTCTCAGGGCCTGGACTGTGGTGTGTGTGTATATATATATAAGTCTCTGGGCCTGGACTGTGGTGTGTGTGTGTATATATATAAGTCTCTGGGCCTGGACTGTGGTGTGTGTGTGTATATATATAAGTCTCAGGGCCTGGACTGTGGTGAGCGTGTGTATATATATAAGTCTCAGGGCCTGGACTGTGGTGTTTGTGTGTATATATTTAAGTCTCAGGGCCTGGACTGTGGTGTGTGTGTGTGTATATATATAAGTCTCAGGGCCTGGACTGTGGTGTGTGTGTGTGTATATATAAGTCTCAGGGCCTGGACTGTGGTGTGTGTGTATATATATAAGTCTCAGGGCCTGGACTGTGGTGTGTGTGTGTGTATATATATAAGTCTCAGGGCCTGGACTGTGGTGTGTGTGTGTGTATATATAAGTCTCAGGGTCTGGACTGTGGTGTGTGTGTGTGTATATATATAAGTCTCAGGGCATGGACTGTGGTGAGTGTGTGTGTATATATATAAGTCTCAGGGCCTGGACTGTGGTGTCTGTGTGTATATATATAAGTCTCAGGGTCTGGACTGTGGTGTGTGTGTGTGTATATATATAAGTCTCAGGGCATGGACTGTGGTGAGTGTGTGTGTATATATATAAGTCTCAGGGCCTGGACTGTGGGGTCTGTTTGTATATATATAAGTCTCAGGGCCTGGACTGTGGTGTCTGTGTGTATATATATAAGTCTCAGGGTCTGGACTGTGGTGTGTGTGTGTATATATACAAGTCTCAGGGCCTGGACTGTGGTGTGTGTGTGTGTATATATATAAGTCTCAGTGTCTGGACTGTGGTGCGTGTGTATATATATATAAGTCTCAGGGCCTGGACTGTGGTGTGTGTGTGTGTATATATATATAAGTCTCAGTGTCTGGACTGTGGTGTGTGTGTATATATATATAAGTCTCAGGGCCTGGACTGTGGTGTGTGTGTGTGTATATATATAAGTCTCAGTGTCTGGACTGTGGTGCGTGTGTATATATATATAAGTCTCAGGGCCTGGACTGTGGTGTGTGTGTGTGTATATATATAAGTCTCAGGGCCTGGACTGTGGTGTGTGTGTGTGTATATATATAAGTCTCAGGGTCTGGACTGTGGTGTGTGTGTGTATATATAAGTCTCAGGGCCTGGACTGTGGTGTCCGTGTGTATATATATAAGTCTCAGGGCCTGGACTGTGGTGTGTGTGTGTATATATAAGTCTCAGGGCCTGGACTGTGGTGCGTGTGTATATATACAAGTCTCAGGGCCTGGACTGTGGTGTGTGTGTGTATATATAAGTCTCAGGGCCTGGACTGTGGTGTGTGTGTGTATATATAAGTCTCAGGGCCTGGACTGTGGTGCGTGTGTATATATATAAGTCTCAGGGTCTGGACTGTGGTGAGTGTGTGTGTATATATATAAGTCTCAGGGTCTGGACTGTGGAGTGTGTGTGTATATATATAAGTCTCAGGGCATGGACTGTGGTGTGTGTGTGTGTATATATATAAGTATCAGGGTCTGGACTGTGGTGTGTGTGTATATATATAAGTCTCAGGGCCTGGACTGTGGTGTGTGTGTGTGTATATATATAAGTCTCAGGGCCTGGACTATGGTGTGTGTGTGTATATATATAAGTCTCTGGGCCTGGACTGTGGTGTGTCTGTGTATATATATAAGTCTCAGGGCCTAGACGGTGGTGTGTGTGTGTATATATATAAGTCTCAGGGCCTGGACTGTGGTGTGTGTGTGTATATATATAAGTCTCAGGGCATGGACTGTGGTGTGTGGGTGTGTATATATATAAGTCTCAGGGCATGGACTGTGGTGTGTGGGTGTGTATATATATAAGTCTCAGGGTCTGGACTGTGGTGTGTGTGTATATATAGATATAAGTCTCAGGGCATGGACTGTGGTGTGTGTGTGTGTATATATATAAGTCTCAGGGCCTGGACTGTGGTGTGTCTGTGTATATATATAAGTCTCAGGGCCTGGACGGTGGTGCGTGTGTGTATATATATAAGTCTCAGGGCCTGGACTGTGGTGTGTGTGTGTATATATATAAGTCTCAGGGCATGGACTGTGGTGTGTGTGTGTGTATATATATAAGTCTCAGGGCCTGGACTGTGCTGTGTGTGTGTATATATAAGTCTCAGGGCATGGACTGTGGTGTGTGTGTATATATATAAGTCTCAGGGCATGGACTGTGGTGTGTGTGTATATATATAAGTCTCAGGGCATGGACTGTGGTGTGTGTGTGTATATATATAAGTCTCAGGGCATGGACTGTGGTGTGTGTGTGTATATATATAAGTCTCAGGGCCTGGACCGTGGTGTGTGTGTGTATATATAAGTCTCAGGGCCTGGACTGTGGTGTGTGTGTGTGTATATATATATAAGTCTCAGGGCCTGGACCGTGGTGTGTGTGTGTATATATATAAGTCTCTGGGCCTGGACTGTGGTGTGTGTGTGTGTATATATATAAGTATCAGGGCCTGGACTGTGGTGTGTGTGTGTATATATATAAGTCTCAGGGCCTGGACTGTGGTGTGTGTGTGTGTATATATATAAGTCTCTGGGCCTGGACTGTGGTGTGTGTGTGTATATATAAGTCTCAGGGCCTGGACTGTGGTGTGTGTGTGTGTATATATATATAAGTCTCAGGGCCTGGACCGTGGTGTGTGTGTGTATATATATAAGTCTCTGGGCCTGGACTGTGGTGTGTGTGTGTGTATATATATAAGTATCAGGGCCTGGACTGTGGTGTGTGTGTGTATATATATAAGTCTCAGGGCCTGGACTGTGGTGTGTGTGTGTGTATATATATAAGTCTCTGGGCCTGGACTGTGGTGTGTGTGTGTATATATATAAGTCTCAGGGCATGGACTGTGGTGTGTGTGTGTATATATATAAGTCTCAGGGCCTGGACTGTGGTGTGTGTGTGTGTATATATATAAGTCTCTGGGCCTGGACTGTGGTGTGTGTGTGTGTATGTATATATATAAGTCTCAGGGCCTGGACTGTGGTGTGTGTGTGTATATATATAAAAGTCTCAGGGCCTGGACTGTGGTGTGTGTGTGTATATATATAAGTCTCAGGGCCTGGACTGTGGTGTGTGTGTGTGTATATATATAAGTCTCTGGGCCTGGACTGTGGTGTGTGTATGTGTATATATATAAGTCTCAGGGCATGGACTGTGGTGTGTGTGTGTATATATATAAGTCTCAGGGCCTGGACTGTGGTGTGTGTGTGTGTATATATATAAGTCTCAGGGCATGGACTGTGGTGTGTGTGTGTGTATATATATAAGTCTCTGGGCCTGGACTGTGGTGTGTGTGTGTGTATGTATATATATAAGTCTCAGGGCCTGGACTGTGGTGTGTGTGTGTGTATATATATAAGTCTCTGGGCCTGGACTGTGGTGTGTGTGTGTGTATGTATATATATAAGTCTCAGGGCCTGGACTGTGGTGTGTGTGTGTGTATATATATAAGTCTCAGGGCCTGGACTGTGGTGTGTTTGTGTGTATATATATAAGTCTCAGGGCCTGGACTGTGCTGTGTGTGTGTATATATATAAGTCTCAGGGCCTGGACTGTGGTGAGTGTGTGTATATATATATAAGTCTCAGGGCCTGGACTGTGGTGTGTGTGTGTGTATATATATAAGTCTCAGGGCCTGGACTGTGGTGTGTGTGTGTGTATATATATAAGTCTCAGGGCCTGGACTGTGGTGTGTGTGTGTGCATGTATATATATAAGTCTCAGGGCCTGGACTGTGGTGTGTGTGTGTGTATGTATATATATAAGTCTCAGGGCCTGGACTGTGGTGTGTGTGTGTGTATATATATAAGTCTCAGGGCCTGGACTGTGGTGTGTGTGTGTATATATATAAGTCTCAGGGCCTGGACTGTGGTGTGTGTGTGTGTATATATATAAGTCTCAGGGCCTGGACTGTGCTGTGTGTGTGTATATATATAAGTCTCAGGGCCTGGACTGTGGTGAGAGTGTGTATATATATATATAAGTCTCAGGGCCTGGACTGTGGTGTGTGTGTGTATATATATAAGTCTCAGGGCCTGGACTGTGGTGTGTGTGTGTGTATATATATAAGTCTCAGGGCATGGACTGTGGTGTGTGTGTGTGTATATATATAATTCTCAGGGCCTGGACTGTGGTGTGTGTGTGTGTATGTATATATATAAGTCTCAGGGCCTGGACTGTGGTGTGTGTGTGTGTATATATAAGTCTCAGGGCCTGGACTGTGGTGTGTGTGTGTATATATATAAGTCTCAGGGCCTGGACTGTGGTGTGTGTGTGTGTATGTATATATATAAGTCTCAGGGCCTGGACTGTGGTGTGTGTGTGTGTATATATATAAGTCTCAGGGCCTGGACCGTGGTGTGTGTGTGTGTATGTATATAAGTCTCAGGGCCTGGACTGTGGTGTGTGTGTGTGTATGTATATATATAAGTCTCAGGGCCTGGACTGTGGTGTGTGTGTGTATATATATATATAAGTCTCAGGGCCTGGACTGTGGTGTGTGTGTGTGTATATATATAAGTCTCAGGGCCTGGACTGTGGTGTGTGTGTGTGTATATATATATATAAGTCTCAGGGCCTGGACTGTGGTGTGTGTGTGTGTATATATATAAGTCTCAGGGCCTGGACTGTGGTGTGTGTGTGTGTATATATATATATATAAGTCTCAGGGCCTGGACTGTGGTGTGTGTGTGTGTGTATATATATAAGTCTCAGGGCCTGGACTGTGGTGTGTGTGTGTGTATGTATATATATAAGTCTCAGGGCCTGGACTGTGGTGTGTGTGTGTGTGTATATATATATAAGTCTCAGGGCCTGGACTGTGGTGTGTGTGTGTGTGTATGTATATATATAAGTCTCAGGGCCTGGACTGTGGTGTGTGTGTGTGTATATATATAAGTCTCAGGGCCTGGACTGTGTTGTGTGTGTGTATATATATAAGTCTCAGGGCCTGGACTGTGGTGAGTGTGTGTATATATATATAAGTCTCAGGGCCTGGACCGTGGTGTGTGTGTATATATATAAGTCTCAGGGCCTGGACTGTGGTGTGTGTGTAAATATATATATAAGTCTCAGGGCCTGGACTGTGGTGTGTGTGTGTATATATATATAAGTCTCAGGGCATGGACTGTGGTGTGTGTGTGTATATATATAAGTCTCAGGGCCTGGACTGTGGTGTGTGTGTGTGTATATATAAGTCTCAGGGCATGGACTGTGGTGTGTGTGTATATATATATAAGTCTCAGGGTCTGGACTGTGGTGTGAGTGTGTGTATATATATAAGTCTCAGGGCCCGGACTGTGGTGAGTGTGTGTGTATATATAAGTCTCAGGGCATGGACTGTGGTGTGTGTGTATATATATATAAGTCTCAGGGTCTGGACTGTGGTGTGAGTGTGTGTATATATATAAGTCTCAGGGCCTGGACTGTGGTGTGTGTGTGTGTATATATAAGTCTCAGGGCATGGACTGTGGTGTGTGTGTATATATATATAAGTCTCAGGGTCTGGACTGTGGTGTGAGTGTGTGTATATATATATATAAGTCTCAGGGTCTGGACTGTGGTGTGTGTGTGTATATATATAAGTCTCAGGGCCTGGACTGTGGTGTGTGTGTGTGTATATATAAGTCTCAGGGCATGGACTGTGGTGTGTGTGTATATATATATAAGTCTAAAGGTCTGGACTGTGGTGTGTGTGTGTATATATATAAGTCTCAGGGCCTGGACTTTGGTGTGTGTGTGTGTATATATAAGTCTCAGGGTCTGGACTGTGGTGTCTCTGTGTATATATAAGTCTCAGGGCCTGGACTGTGGTGTGTGTGTGTGTGTATATATAAGTCTCAGGGCCTGGAATGTGGTGTGTGTGTGTATATATATATATATAAGTCTCGGGGCCTGGACTGTGGTGAGCGTGTGTGTATATATATAAGTCTCAGGGTCTGGACTGTGGTGTGTGTGTGTATATATATAAGTCTCAGGGCATGGACTGTGGTGTGTGTGTATATATATAAGTCTCAGGGCCTGGACTGTGCTGTGTGTGTGTATATATATAAGTCTCAGGGCCTGGACTGTGGTGAGTGTGTGTATATATATATAAGTCTCAGGGCCTGGACTGTGGTGTGTGTGTGTGTATATATATAAGTCTCAGGGCCTGGACTGTGGTGTGTGTGTGTGTATATATATAAGTCTCAGGGCCTGGACTGTGGTGTGTGTGTGTGCATGTATATATATAAGTCTCAGGGCCTGGACTGTGGTGTGTGTGTGTGTATGTATATATATAAGTCTCAGGGCCTGGACTGTGGTGTGTGTGTGTGTATATATATAAGTCTCAGGGCCTGGACTGTGGTGTGTGTGTGTATATATATAAGTCTCAGGGCCTGGACTGTGGTGTGTGTGTGTGTATATATATAAGTCTCAGGGCCTGGACTGTGCTGTGTGTGTGTATATATATAAGTCTCAGGGCCTGGACTGTGGTGAGAGTGTGTATATATATATATAAGTCTCAGGGCCTGGACTGTGGTGTGTGTGTGTATATATATAAGTCTCAGGGCCTGGACTGTGGTGTGTGTGTGTGTATGTATATAAGTCTCAGGGCATGGACTGTGGTGTGTGTGTGTGTATATATATAATTCTCAGGGCCTGGACTGTGGTGTGTGTGTGTGTATGTATATATATAAGTCTCAGGGCCTGGACTGTGGTGTGTGTGTGTGTATATATAAGTCTCAGGGCCTGGACTGTGGTGTGTGTGTGTATATATATAAGTCTCAGGGCCTGGACTGTGGTGTGTGTGTGTGTATGTATATATAGAAGTCTCAGGGCCTGGACTGTGGTGTGTGTGTGTGTATATATATAAGTCTCAGGGCCTGGACCGTGGTGTGTGTGTGTGTATGTATATAAGTCTCAGGGCCTGGACTGTGGTGTGTGTGTGTGTATGTATATATATAAGTCTCAGGGCCTGGACTGTGGTGTGTGTGTGTATATATATATATAAGTCTCAGGGCCTGGACTGTGGTGTGTGTGTGTGTATATATATATATATATAAGTCTCAGGGCCTGGACTGTGGTGTGTGTGTGTGTATATATATAAGTCTCAGGGCCTGGACTGTGGTGTGTGTGTGTGTATATATATATATAAGTCTCAGGGCCTGGACTGTGGTGTGTGTGTGTGTATATATATAAGTCTCAGGGCCTGGACTGTGGTGTGTGTGTGTGTATATATATATATATAAGTCTCAGGGCCTGGACTGTGGTGTGTGTGTGTGTGTATATATATAAGTCTCAGGGCCTGGACTGTGGTGTGTGTGTGTGTATGTATATATATAAGTCTCAGGGCCTGGACTGTGGTGTGTGTGTGTATATATATATAAGTCTCAGGGCCTGGACTGTGGTGTGTGTGTGTGTATGTATATATATAAGTCTCAGGGCCTGGACTGTGGTGTGTGTGTGTGTATATATATAAGTCTCAGGGCCTGGACTGTGTTGTGTGTGTGTATATATATAAGTCTCAGGGCCTGGACTGTGGTGAGTGTGTGTATATATATATAAGTCTCAGGGCCTGGACCGTGGTGTGTGTGTATATATATAAGTCTCAGGGCCTGGACTGTGGTGTGTGTGTATATATATATATAAGTCTCAGGGCCTGGACTGTGGTGTGTGTGTGTATATATATATAAGTCTCAGGGCATGGACTGTGGTGTGTGTGTGTATATATATAAGTCTCAGGGCCTGGACTGTGGTGTGTGTGTGTGTATATATAAGTCTCAGGGCATGGACTGTGGTGTGTGTGTATATATATATAAGTCTCAGGGTCTGGACTGTGGTGTGAGTGTGTGTATATATATAAGTCTCAGGGCCCGGACTGTGGTGAGTGTGTGTGTATATATAAGTCTCAGGGCATGGACTGTGGTGTGTGTGTATATATATATAAGTCTCAGGGTCTGGACTGTGGTGTGAGTGTGTGTATATATATAAGTCTCAGGGCCTGGACTGTGGTGTGTGTGTGTGTATATATATATATAAGTCTCAGGGTCTGGACTGTGGTGTGTGTGTATATATATATAAGTCTCAGGGTCTGGACTGTGGTGTGAGTGTGTGTATATATATATATAAGTCTCAGGGTCTGGACTGTGGTGTGTGTGTGTATATATATAAGTCTCAGGGCATGGACTGTGGTGTGTGTGTATATATATATAAGTCTCAGGGTCTGGACTGTGGTGTGAGTGTGTGTATATATATATATAAGTCTCAGGGTCTGGACTGTGGTGTGTGTGTGTATATATATAAGTCTCAGGGCCTGGACTGTGGTGTGTGTGTGTGTATATATAAGTCTCAGGGCATGGACAGTGGTGTGTGTGTATATATATATAAGTCTCAAGGTCTGGACTGTGGTGTGTGTGTGTATATATATAAGTCTCAGGGCCTGGACTTTGGTGTGTGCGTGTGTATATATAAGTCTCAGGGTCTGGACTGTGGTGTCTCTGTGTATATATAAGTCTCAGGGCCTGGACTGTGGTGTGTGTGTGTGTGTATATATAAGTCTCAGGGCCTGGACTGTGGTGTGTGTGTGTATATATATATATATAAGTCTCGGGGCCTGGACTGTGGTGAGCGTGTGTGTATATATATAAGTCTCAGGGTCTGGACTGTGGTGTGTGTGTGTATATATACAAGTCTCAGGGCATGGACTGTGGTGTGTGTGTATATATATATAAGTCTCAGGGCCTGGACTGTGGTGTGTGTGTGTGTATATATATAAGTCTCAGGGCCTGGACTGTGGTGTGTGTATATATATATAAGTCTCAGGGCCTGGACTGTGGTGTGTGTGTATATATATAAGTCTCAGGGCCTGGACTGTGGTGTGTGTGTATATATATATAAGTCTCAGGGCCTGGACTGTGGTGAGCGTGTGTGTATATATATAAGTCTCAGGGCATGGACTGTGGTGTGTGTGTGTGTATATATATAAGTCTCAGGGCCTGGACTGTGGTGTGTGTGTGTGTATATATATAAGTCTCAGGGCCTGGACTGTGGTGTGTGTATATATATATAAGTCTCAGGGCCTGGACTGTGGTGTGTGTGTATATATATATAAGTCTCAGGGCCTGGACTGTGGTGAGCGTGTGTGTATATATATAAGTCTCAGGGCATGGACTGTGGTGTGTGTGTGTATATATATATATAAGTCTCAGGGCCTGGACTGTGGTGTGTGTGTATATATATAAGTCTCAGGGCATGGACTGTGGTGAGCGTGTGTGTATATATATAAGTCTCAGGGCATGGACTGTGGTGTGTGTGTGTATATATATATAAGTCTCAGGGCCTGGACTGTGGTGTGTGTGTGTATATATATATAAGTCTCAGGGCCTGGACTGTGGTGTGTGTGTATATATATAAGTATCAGGGCCTGGACTGTGGTGTGTGTATATATATATAAGTATCAGGGCCTGGACTGTGGTGTGTGTATATATATATAAGTATCAGGGCCTGGACTGTGGTGTGTGTGTATATATATAAGTCTCAGGGCCTGGACTGTGGTGTGTGTGTGTATATATATATAAGTCTCAGGGCCTGGACTGTGGTGTGTGTGTGTATATATATAAGTCTCAGGGCCTGGACTGTGGTGTGTGTGTATATATATATAAGTCTCAGGGCCTGGACTGTGGTGAGCGTGTGTGTATATATATAAGTCTCAGGGCATGGACTGTGGTGAGCGTGTGTGTATATATATAAGTCTCAGGGCATGGACTGTGGTGTGTGTGTATATATATATATATATAAGTCTCAGGGCCTGGACTGTGGTGTGTGTGTGTATATATATAACTCTCAGGGTCTGGACTGTGGTGTGTGTGTGTGTATATATATAAGTCTCAGGGCCTGGACTGTGGTGTTTGTGTGTATATATATAAGTCTCAGGGCCTGGACTGTGGTGTGTGTGTGTATATATATAAGTCTCAGGGCCTGGACTGTGGTGTGTGTGTATATATATAAGTCTCGGGGCCTGGACTGTGGTGTGTGTGTGTATATATATATAAGTCTCAGGGCCTGGACTGTGGTGTGTGTGTATATATATATAAGTCTCAGGGCCTGGACTGTGGTGTGTGTGTGTATATATATAAGTATCAGGGCCTGGACTGTGGTGTGTGTGTGTATATATATATAGGTCTCTGGGCCTGGACTGTGGTGTGTGTGTGTATATATATATAAGTCTCAGGGCCAGGACTGTGGTGTGTGTGTGTATATATATAAGTCTCAGGGCCTGGACTGTGGTGTGTGTGTGTGTATATATATAAGTCTCAGGGCATGCACTGTGGTGTGTGTGTGTATATATATAAGTCTCAGGGCATGGACTGTGGTGTGTGTGTGTTTATATATATAAGTCTCAGGGCCTGGACTGTGGTGTGTGTGTGTTTATATATAAGTCTCAGGGTCTGGACTGTGGTGTGTGTGTGTATATATATATAAGTCTCAGGGCCTGGACTGTGGTGTGTGTGTGTGTATATATATATAAGTATCAGGGCCTGGACTGTGGTGTGTGTGTATATATATATATAAGTCTCAGGGCCTGGACTGTGGTGTGTGTGTGTGTATATATATAAGTCTCAGGGTCTGGACTGTGGTGTGTGTGTGTATATATATATAAGTCTCAGGGCATGGACTGTGGTGAGCGTGTGTGTATATATAAGTCTCAGGGTCTGGACTGTGGTGTGTGTGTGTATATATATAAGTCTCAGGGCCTGGACTGTGGTGTTTGTGTGTATATATATAAGTCTCAGGGCCTGGACTGTGGTGTGTGTGTGTATACATATAAGTCTCAGGGCCTGGACTGTGGTGTGTGTGTGTATATATATAAGTCTCAGTGCCTGGACTGTGGTGTGTGTGTATATATATAAGTCTCAGGGCCTGGACTGTGGTGTGTGTGTGTGTATATATATAAGTCTCAGGGCCTGGACTGTGGTGTGTGTGTATATATATAAGTCTCAGGGCCTGGACTGTGGTGTGTGTGTGTGTATATATATAAGTCTCAGGGCCTGGACTGTGGTGTGTGTGTGTATATATAAGTCTCAGGGCCTGGACTGTGGTGTGTGTGTGTATATATATAAGTCTCAGGGCCTGGACTGTGGTGTGTGTGTGTATATATAAGTCTCAGGGCATGGACTGTGGTGTGTGTGTGTATATATATAAGTCTCAGGGCCTGGACTGTGGTGTGTGTGTGTATATATAAGTCTCAGGGCATGGACTGTGGTGTGTGTGTGTATATATAAGTCTCAGGGCCTGGACTGTGGTGTGTGTGTGTATATATAAGTCTCAGGGCATGGACTGTGGTGTGTGTGTGTGTATATATATAAGTCTCAGGGCCTGGACTGTGGTGTGTGTGTGTATATATATAAGTCTCAGTGCCTGGACTGTGGTGTGTGTGTGTATATATATAAGTCTCAGGGCCTGGACTGTGGTGTGAGTGTGTATATATATAAGTCTCAGGGCCTGGACTGTGGTGTGTGTGTGTATATATATAAGTCTCAGGGCCTGGACTGTGGTGTGTGTATGTATATATATAAGTCTCAGGGCATGGACTGTGGTGTGTGTGTGTATATATATAAGTCTCAGGGCCTGGACTGTGGTGTGTGTGTGTATATATATAAGTCTCAGTGCCTGGACTGTGGTGTGTGTGTGTATATATATAAGTCTCAGGGCCTGGACTGTGGTGTGTGTGTGTATATATATAAGTCTCAGGGTCTGGACTGTGGTGTGTGTGTGTATGTATATAAGTCTCAGGGCCTGGACTGTGGTGTGTGTGTGTATATATAAGTCTCAGGGCATGGACTGTGGTGTGTGTGTGTGTATATATATAAGTCTCAGGGCCTGGACTGTGGTGTGTGTGTGTATATATATAAGTCTCAGGGCATGGACTGTGGTGTGTGTGTGTATATATATAAGTCTCAGGGCCTGGACTGTGGTGTGTGTGTATATATATATAAGTCTCAGGGCCTGGACTGTGGTGTGTGTGTTTTTTATATAAGTCTCAGGGCCTGGACTGTGGTGTGTGTATATATATATAAGTCTCAGGGCCTGGACTGTGGTGTGTGTGTATATATATATAAGTCTCAGGGCCTGGACTGTGGTGAGCGTGTGTGTATATATATAAGTCTCAGGGCATGGACTGTGGTATGTGTGTATATATATATAAGTCTCAGGGCATGGACTGTGGTGTGTGTGCATATATATATAAGTCTCAGGGCATGGACTGTGGTGTGTGTGCATATATATATAAGTCTCAGTGCCTGGACTGTGGTGTGTGTGTATATATATAAGTCTCAGGGCATGGACTGTGGTGTGTGTGTGTATATATATAAGTCTCAGTGCCTGGACTGTGGTGTGTGTGTGTATATATATAAGTCTCAGGGCATGGACTGTGGTGTGTGTGTGTGTATATATCTAAGTCTCAGGGCCTGGACTGTGGTGTGTGTGTGTGTATATATATAAGTCTCAGGGCCTGGACTGTGGTGTGTGTGTGTATATATATAAGTCTCAGGGCATGGACTGTGGTGTGTGTGTGTGTATATATCTAAGTCTCAGGGCCTGGACTGTGGTGTGTGTGTGTGTATATATATAAGTCTCAGGGCCTGGACTGTGGTGTGTGTGTGTGTATATATATAAGTCTCATGGCCTGGACTGTGGTGTGTGTGTGTATATATATAAGTCTCAGGGCATGGACTGTGGTGTGTGTGTGTGTATATATATAAGTCTCTGTGCCTGGACTGTGGTGAGCGTGTGTGTATATATATATAAGTCTCAGGGCCTGGACTGTGGTGTGTGTGTATATATATATAAGTCTCTGTGCCTGGACTGTGGTGAGCGTGTGTGTATATATATAAGTCTCAGGGCCTGGACTGTGATGTGTGTGTGTATATATATAAGTCTCAGGGCCTGGACTGTGGTGTGTGTGTATATATATATAAGTCTCAGGGCCTGGACTCTGGTGTGTGTGTGTATATATATAAGTCTCAGGGCCTGGACTGTGGTGTCTGTGTGTGTATATATATAAGTCTCAGGGCCTGGACTGTGGTGTGTGTGTGTATATATATAAGTCTCAGGGCATGGACTGTGGTGTGTGTGTATATATATATAAGTCTCAGGGCCTGGACTGTGGTGTCTGTGTGTGTATATATATAAGTCTCAGGGCCTGGACTGTGGTGTGTGTGTATATATATATAAGTCTCAGGGCCTGGACTGTGGTGTCTGTGTGTGTATATATATAAGTCTCAGGGCCTGGACTGTGGTGTCTGTGTGTGTATATATATAAGTCTCAGGGCCTGGACTGTGGTGTGTGTGTATATATATATAAGTCTCAGGGCATGGACTGTGGTGTGTGTGTATATATATATAAGTCTCAGGGCCTGGACTGTGGTGTCTGTGTGTGTATATATATAAGTCTCAGGGCCTGGACTGTGGTGTGTGTGTATATATATATAAGTCTCAGGGCCTGGACTGTGGTGAGTGTGTGTGTATATATATAAGTCTCAGGGCCTGGACTGTGGTGTGTGTGTGTATATATATAAGTCTCAGGGCATGGACTGTGGTGTGTGTGTATATATATATAAGTCTCAGGGCCTGGACTGTGGTGAGTGTGTGTATATATATATAAGTCTCAGTGCCTGGACTGTGGTGTGTGTGTGTATATATATAAGTCTCAGGGCCTGGACTGTGGTGTGTGTGTGTATATATATAAGTCTCAGGGCATGGACTGTACTGTGTGTGTATATGTATATAAGTCTCAGGGCCTGGACTGTGGTGTGTGTGTGTATATATATAAGTCTCAGGGCATGGACTGTGGTGTGTGTGTATATATATATAAGTCTCAGGGCCTGGACTGTGGTGAGTGTGTGTATATATATATAAGTCTCAGTGCCTGGACTGTGGTGTGTGTGTGTATATATATAAGTCTCAGGGCCTGGACTGTGGTGTGTGTGTGTATATATATAAGTCTCAGGGCATGGACTGTACTGTGTGTGTATATGTATATAAGTCTCAGGGCCTGGACTGTGGTGAGTGTGTGTATATATATATAAGTCTCAGTGCCTGGACTGTGGTGTGTGTGTGTATATATATAAGTCTCAGGGCCTGGACTGTGGTGTGTGTGTGTATATATATAAGTCTCAGGGCATGGACTGTACTGTGTGTGTGTATATATATAAGTCTCAGGGCCTGGACTGTGGTGTGTGTGTGTATATATATAAGTCTCAGGGCCTGGACTGTGGTGTGTGTATATATATATAAGTCTCAGGGCCTGGACTGTGGTGTGTGTGTATATATATATAAGTCTCAGGGCATGGACTGTACTGTGTGTGTATATGTATATAAGTCTCAGGGCCTGGACTGTGGTGTGTGTGTATATATAAGTCTCAGGGCCTGGACTGTGGTGTGTGTGTGTATATATATATAAGTCTCAGGGCCTGGACTGTGGTGTGTGTGTGTATATATATAAGTCTCAGTGCCTCGACTGTGGTGTGTGTGTGTGTATATATATATAAGTCTCAGGGCCTGGACTGTGGTTTGTGTATATATATATAAGTCTCAGGGCCTGGACTGTGGTGTGTGTGTGTATATATATAAGTCTCAGTGCCTCGACTGTGGTGTGTGTGTGTGTATATATATATAAGTCTCAGGGCCTGGACTGTGGTTTGTGTATATATATATAAGTCTCAGGGCCTGGACTGTGGTGTGTGTGTGTATATATATAAGTCTCAGTGCCTCGACTGTGGTGTGTGTGTGTGTATATATATATAAGTCTCAGGGCCTGGACTGTGGTTTGTGTATATATATATAAGTCTCAGGGCCTGGACTGTGGTGAGTGTGTGTATATATATAAGTCTCAGGGCCTGGACTGTGGTGTGTGTGTATATATATATAAGTCTCAGGGCCTGGACTGTGGTGAGCGTGTGTGTATATATATAAGTCTCAGGGCATGGACTGTGGTATGTGTGTATATATATATAAGTCTCAGGGCATGGACTGTGGTGTGTGTGCATATATATATAAGTCTCAGTGCCTGGACTGTGGTGTGTGTATGTATATATATATAAGTCTCAGGGCATGGACTGTGGTGTGTGTGTGTATATATATAAGTCTCAGGGCCTGGACTGTGGTGTGTGTGTATATATATATAAGTCTCAGGGCCTGGACTGTGGTGTGTGTGTGTATATATATAAGTCTCAGGGCATGGACTGTGGTGTGTGTGTGTATATATATAAGTCTCAGGGCCTGGACTGTGGTGTGTGTGTATATATATATAAGTCTCAGGGCCTGGACTGTGGTGTGTGTGTGTATATATATAAGTCTCAGGGCATGGACTGTGGTGTGTGTGTGTATATATATAAGTCTCAGGGCCTGGACTGTGGTGTGTGTGTATATATATATAAGTCTCAGGGCATGGACTGTGGTATGTGTGTATATATATATAAGTCTCAGGGCATGGACTGTGGTGTGTGTGTGTATATATATAAGTCTCAGGGCCTGGACTGTGGTGTGTGTGTATATATATATAAGTCTCAGGGCCTGGACTGTGGTGTGTGTGTGTATATATATAAGTCTCAGTGCCTGGACTGTGATGTGTGTGTATATATATAAGTCTCAGGGCATGGACTGTGGTGTGTGTGTGTATATATATAAGTCTCAGGGCATGGACTGTGGTGTGTGTGTGTATATATATAAGTCTCAGGGCCTGGACTGTGGTGTGTGTGTATATATATATAAGTCTCAGGGCATGGACTGTGGTATGTGTGTATATATATATAAGTCTCAGGGCATGGACTGTGGTGTGTGTGTGTATATATATAAGTCTCAGGGCCTGGACTGTGGTGTGTGTGTGTATATATATAAGTCTCAGGGCCTGGACTGTGGTGTGTGTGTATATATATATAAGTCTCAGGGCATGGACTGTGGTATGTGTGTATATATATATAAGTCTCAGGGCATGGACTGTGGTGTGTGTGTGTATATATATAAGTCTCAGGGCCTGGACTGTGGTGTGTGTGTATATATATATAAGTCTCAGGGCCTGGACTGTGGTGTGTGTGTGTATATATATAAGTCTCAGTGCCTGGACTGTGATGTGTGTGTGTGTGTATATATAAGTCTCAGGGCATGGACTGTGGTGTGTGTGTGTATATATATAAGTCTCAGGGCCTGGACTGTGGTGTGTGTGTATATATATATAAGTCTCAGTGCCTGGACTGTGGTGTGTGTATGTATATATATAAGTCTCAGTGCCTGGACTGTGGTGTGTGTGTGTATATATATAAGTCTCAGGGCCTGGACTGTGGTGTGTGTGTGTATATATATAAGTCTCAGGGCATGGACTGTGGTGTGTGTGTGTGTATATATAAGTCTCAGGGCCTGGACTGTGGTGAGTGTGTGTGTATATATATAAGTCTCAGGGTCTGGACTGTGGTGTGTGTGTGTATATATATAAGTCTCAGGGCCTGGACTGTGGTGTGTGTGTGTATATATATAAGTCTCAGGGCCTGGACTGTGGTGTGTGTGTGTGTATATATAAGTCTCAGGGCATGGACTGTGGTGTGTGTGTGTATATATATAAGTCTCAGGGCATGGACTGTGGTGTGTGTGTGTGTATATATATAAGTCTCAGGGTCTGGACTGTGGTGTGTGTGTGTATATATATAAGTCTCAGGGCCTGGACTGTGGTGTGTGTGTGTGTATATATATAAGTCTCAGGGCCTGGACTGTGGTGTGTGTGTATATATATAAGTCTCAGGGCCTGGACTGTGGTGTGTGTGTATATATATATATAAGTCTCAGGGCATGGACTGTGGTGTGTGTGTATATATATAAGTCTCAGGGCCTGGACTGTGGTGTGTGTGTATATATATATATAAGTCTCAGGGCATGGACTGTGGTGTGTGTGTGTATATATATATAAGTCTCAGGGCATGGACTGTGGTGTGTGTGTGTATATATATATAAGTCTCAGGGCATGGACTGTGGTGTGTGTGTATATATATATATAAGTCTCAGGGCATGGACTGTGGTGTGTGTGTGTATATATATAAGTCTCAGTGCCTGGACTGTGGTGTGTGTGTGTATATATATAAGTCTCAGGGTCTGGACTGTGGTGTGTGTGTATATATATAAGTCTCAGGGCATGGACTGTGGTGTGTGTGTATATATATAAGTCTCAGTGCCTGGACTGTGGTGTGTGTGTGTATATATATAAGTCTCAGGGTCTGGACTGTGGTGTCTGTGTGTGTATATATCTAAGTCTCAGGGCCTGGACTGTGGTGTGTGTGTGTATATATATAAGTCTCAGGGCCTGGACTGTGGTGTGTGTGTGTGTGTATATATACAAGTCTCAGTGCCTGGACTGTGGTGTGTGTGTGTGAAGATATATAAGTCTCAGGGCCTGGACTGTGGTGTGTGTGTGTATATATATAAGTCTCAGGCCGTGGACTGTGGTGTGTGTGTGTATATATATAAGTCTCAGGCCGTGGACTGTGGTGTGTGTGTGTATATATATAAGTATCAGGGCCTGGACTGTGGTGTGTGTGTGTGTATATATACAAGTCTCAGTGCCTGGACTGTGGTGTGTGTGTGTGAAGATATATAAGTCTCAGGGCCTGGACTGTGGTGTGTGTGTGTATATATATAAGTCTCAGGGCATGGACTGTGGTGTGTGTGTATATATATAAGTCTCAGGGCCTGGACTGTGGTGTGTGTGTGTATATATATAAGTCTCAGGGCATGGACTGTGGTGTGTGTATGTATATATATAAGTCTCAGGGCCTGGACTGTGGTGTGTGTGTGTGTATATATACAAGTCTCAGTGCCTGGACTGTGGTGTGTGTGTGTGAAGATATATAAATCTCAGGGCCTGGACTGTGGTGTGTGTGTGTATATATATAAGTCTCAGGGCATGGACTGTGGTGTGTGTGTATATATATAAGTCTCAGGGCATGGACTGTGGTGTGTGTGTATATATATATAAGTCTCAGGGCATGGACTGTGGTGTGTGTGTATATATATATAAGTCTCAGTGCCTGGACTGTGTGTGTGTGTGTGTATATATATAAGTCTCAGGGCATGGACTGTGGTGAGTGTGTGTATATATATATATAAGTCTCAGAGCCTGGACTGTGGTGTGTGTGTATATATATATAAGTCTCAGGGCATGGACTGTGGTGTGTGTGTATATATATAAGTCTCAGGGCATGGACTGTGGTGTGTGTGTATATATATATAAGTCTCAGGGCCTGGACTGTGGTGTGTGTGTATATATATATAAGTCTCAGGGCATGGACTGTGGTGTGTGTGTATATATATAAGTCTCAGGGCATGGACTGTGGTGTGTGTGTATATATATATAAGTCTCAGGGCCTGGACTGTGGTGTGTGTGTATATATATATATAAGTCTCAGGGCCTGGACTGTGGTGTGTGTGTGTATATATATAAGTCTCAGGGCCTGGTCTGTGGTGTGTGTGTGTGTATATATATAAGTCTCAGGGCCTGGACTGTGGTGTGTGTGTGTATATATATATAAGTCTCAGGGCCTGGACTGTGGTGTGTGTGTATATATATATAAGTCTCAGGGCCTGGACTGTGGTGTGTGTGTATATATATATATAAGTCTCAGGGCCTGGACTGTGGTGTGTGTGTATATATATATAAGTCTCAGGGCCTGGACTGTGGTGTGTGTGTATATATATATAAGTCTCAGGGCCTGGACTGTGGTGTGTGTGTATATATATATATAAGTCTCAGTGTCTGGACTGTGGTGTGTGTGTGTATATATATAAGTCTCAGGGCCTGGACTGTGGTGTGTGTGTATATATATATAAGTCTCAGGGCCTGGACTGTGGTGTGTGTGTATATATATATATAAGTCTCAGTGTCTGGACTGTGGTGTGTGTGTGTATATATATAAGTCTCAGGGCCTGGACTGTGGTGTGTGTGTGTGTATATATATAAGTCTCAGGGCCTGGACTGTGGTGTGTGTGTATATATATATAAGTCTCAGGGCCTGGACTGTGGTGTGTGTGTATATATATATAAGTCTCAGTGCCTGGACTGTGGTGTGTGTGTGTGTATATATATAAGTCTCAGGGCATGGACTGTGGTGTGTGTGTGTATATATATATAAGTCTCAGGGCCTGGTCTGTGGTGTGTGTGTATATATATATAAGTTTCAGTGCCTGGACTGTGGTGTGTGTGTATATATATAAGTCTCAGGGCATGGACTGTGGTGTGTGTGTGTATATATATAAGTCTCTGGGCCTGGACTGTGGTGTCTGTGTGTGTATATATATAAGTCTCAGGGCCTGGACTGTGGTGAGTGTGTGTATATATATAAGTCTCAGGGCATGGACTGTGGTGTGTGTGTATATATATATATATATAAGTCTCAGGGCCTGGACTGTGGTGTGTGTGTATATATATAAGTCTCAGGGCCTGGACTGTGGTGTGTGTGTATGTATATATATAAGTCTCAGTGCCTGGACTGTGGTGTGTGTGTGTGTATATATATAAGTCTCAGGGCCTGGACTGTGGTGTGTGTGTGTATATATATATAAGTCTCAGGGTCTGGACTGTGGTGTGTGTATATATATATAAGTCTCAGGGTCTGGACTGTGGTGTGTGTATATATATATAAGTCTCAGGGTCTGGACTGTGGTGTGTGTGTGTGTATATATATAAGTCTCAGGGCCTGGACTGTGGTGTGTGTGTGTATATATATATAAGTCTCAGGGTCTGGACTGTGGTGTGTGTATATATATATAAGTCTCAGGGCCTGGACTGTGGTGTGTGTGTATATATATATATAAGTCTCAGGGCCTGGACTGTGGTGAGCGTGTGTGAAATATATAAGTCTCAGGGCATGGACTGTGGTGAGCGTGTGTGTATATATATAAGTCTCAGGGCATGGACTGTGGTGTGTGTGTATATATATATATAAGTCTCAGGGCCTGGACTGTGGTGTGTGTGTATATATATAAGTATCAGGGCCTGGACTGTGGTATGTGTGTATATATATATAAGTCTCAGGGCCTGGACTGTGGTGAGCGTGTGTGTATATATATAAGTCTCAGGGCATGGACTGTGGTGAGCGTGTGTGTATATATATAAGTCTCAGGGCATGGACTGTGGTGTGTGTGTATATATATATATAAGTCTCAGGGCCTGGACTGTGGTGTGTGTGTGTATATATATAAGTCTCAGGGTCTGGACTGTGGTGTGTGTGTGTGTATATATATATAAGTCTCAGGGCCTGGACTGTGGTGTTTGTGTGTATATATATAAGTCTCAGGGCCTGGACTGTGGTGTGTGTGTGTATATATATAAGTCTCAGGGCCTGGACTGTGGTGTGTGTGTATATATATAATTCTCAGGGCCTGGACTGTGGTGTGTGTGTGTATATATATATAAGTCTCAGGGCCTGGACTGTGGTGTGTGTGTGTATATATATATAAGTCTCAGGGCCTGGACTGTGGTGTGTGTGTGTATATATATAAGTCTCAGGGCCTGGACTGTGGTGTGTGTGTATATATATAAGTCTCAGGGCCTGGACTGTGGTGTGTGTGTATATATATAAGTCTCAGGGCCTGGACTGTGGTGTGTGTGTGTATATATATAAGTCTCAGGGCCTGGACTGTGGTGTGTGTGTATATATATATAAGTATCAGGGCCTGGACTGTGGTGTGTGTGTGTATATATATATAAGTCTCTGGGCCTGGACTGTGGTGTATGTGTGTATATATATAAGTCTCAGGGCCAGGACTGTGGTGTGTGTGTGTATATATATAAGTCTCAGGGCCTGGACTGTGGTGTGTGTGTGTGTATATATTTAAGTCTCAGGGCATGGACTGTGGTGTGTGTGTGTATATACATAGGTCTCAGGGCATGGACTGTGGTGTGTGTGTGTTTATATATATATAAGTCTCAGGGCATGGACTGTGGTTTGTGTGTGTGTATATATATAAGTCTCAGGGCCTGGACTGTGGTGTGTGTGTGTGTATATTTAAGTCTCAGGGCATGGACTGTGGTGTGTGTGTTTATATATATAAGTCTCAGGGCCTGGACTGTGGTGTGTGTGTGTGTATATTTAAGTCTCAGGGCATGGACTGTGGTGTGTGTGTTTATATATATAAGTCTCAGGGCCTGGACTGTGGTGTGTGTGTGTGTATATATATAAGTCTCAGGGCATGGACTGTGGTTTGTGTGTGTATATATATAAGTCTCAGGGCCTGGACAGTGGTGTGTGTGTGTGTATATATAAGTCTCAGGGCCTGGAGAGTGGTGTGTGTGTGTGTATATATAAGTCTCAGGGCCTGGACTGTGGTGTGTGTGTATATATATAAGTATCAGGGCCTGGACTGTGGTGTGTGTGTGTATATATATATAAGTCTCAGGGCCTGGACTGTGGTGTGTGTGTGTTTATATATAAGTCTCAGGGCCTGGACTGTGGTGTTTGTGTGTATATATATAAGTCTCAGGGCCTGGACAGTGGTGTGTGTGTGTGTATATATAAGTCTCAGGGCCTGGACTGTGGTGTGTGTGTATATATATAAGTATCAGGGCCTGGACTGTGGTGTGTGTGTGTATATATATATAAGTCTCAGGGCCTGGACAGTGGTGTGTGTGTGTGTATATATAAGTCTCAGGGCCTGGACTGTGGTGTGTGTGTATATATATAAGTATCAGGGCCTGGACTGTGGTGTGTGTGTGTATATATATATAAGTCTCAGGGCATGGACTGTGGTGTGTGTGTTTATATATATAAGTCTCAGGGCCTGGACTGTGGTGTGTGTGTGTGTATATATATAAGTCTCAGGGCATGGACTGTGGTTTGTGTGTGTATATATATAAGTCTCAGGGCCTGGACAGTGGTGTGTGTGTGTGTATATATAAGTCTCAGGGCCTGGACAGTGGTGTGTGTGTGTGTATATATAAGTCTCAGGGCCTGGACTGTGGTGTGTGTGTATATATATAAGTATCAGGGCCTGGACTGTGGTGTGTGTGTGTATATATATATAAGTCTCAGGGCCTGGACTGTGGTGTGTGTGTGTTTATATATAAGTCTCAGGGCCTGGGCTGTGGTGTGTGTGTGTTTATATACAAGTCTCAGGGCCTGGACTGTGGTGTGTGTGTGTGTATATATATAAGTCTCAGGGCATGGACTGTGGTGTGTGTGTATATATATATATAAGTCTCAGGGCCTGGACTGTGGTGTGTGTGTATATAAATATAAGTCTCAGGGCCTGGACTGTGGTGTGTGTTTGTGTATATATGTAAGTCTCAGGGCATGGACTGTGGTGTGTGTGTGTATATATATAAGTCTCAGGGCCTGGACTGTGGTGTGTGTGTGTATATATATAAGTCTCAGGGCCTGGACTGTGGTGTGTGTGTGTATATATATATAAGTCTCAGGGCCTGGACTGTGGTGTGTGTGAAATATATATAAGTCTCAGGGCATGGACTGTGGTGTGTGTGTGTATATATATAAGTCTCAGGGCCTGGACTGTGGTGTGTGTGTGTATATATATAAGTCTCTGGGCCTGGACTGTGGTGTGTGTGTGTATATATATAAGTCTCAGGGCCTGGACTGTGGTGTGTGTGTGTATATATATATAAGTCTCAGGGCCTGGACTGTGGTGTGTGTGTGTATATATATAAGTCTCAGGGCCTGGACTGTGGTGTGTGTGTGTGTATATATATAAGTATCAGGGCCTGGACTGTGGTGTGTGTGTGTATATATATATATAAGTCTCTGGGCCTGGACTGTGGTGTGTGTGTGTATATATATATATAAGTCTCTGGGCCTGGACTGTGGTGTGTGTGTGTATATATATAAGTCTCAGGGCCTGGACTGTGGTGTGTGTGTGTATATATATAAGTCTCAGGGCCTGGACTGTGGTGTGTGTGTGTATATCTATAAGTCTCAGGGCCTGGACTGTGGTGTGTGTCTGTGTATATATATAAGTCTCAGGGCCTGGACTGTGGTGTGTGTGTGTATATATATATAAGTCTCAGGGTCTGGACTGTGGTGTGTGTGTGTGTATATATATAAGTCTCAGGGCCTGGACTGTGGTGTGTGTGTGTGTATATATATAAGTCTCAGGGCATGGACTGTGGTGTGTGTGTGTATATATATAAGTCTCAGGGCCTGGACTGTGGTGTGTGTGTTCATATATATAAGTCTCAGGGCCTGGACTGTGGTGTGTGTGTGTGTATATATATAAGTCTCAGGGCCTGGACTGTGGTGTGTGTGTGTGTATATATATAAGTATCAGGGCCTGGACTGTGGTGTGTGTGTGTATATATATAAGTCTCAGGGCCTGGACTGTGGTGTGTGTGTGTGTATATATATAAGTATCAGGGCCTGGACTGTGGTGTGTGTGTGTATATATATATATATAAGTCTCTGGGCCTGGACTGTGGTGTGTGTGTGTATATATATATATAAGTCTCTGGGCCTGGACTGTGGTGTGTGTGTGTATATATATAAGTCTCAGGGCCTGGACTGTGGTGTGTGTGTGTTTATATATATAAGTCTCAGGGCCTGGACTGTGGTGTGTGTGTGTATATATATAAGTCTCAGGGCCTGGACTGTGGTGTGTGTGTGTATATATATAAGTCTCAGGGCCTGGACTGTGGTGTGTGTGTGTATATATATATAAGTCTCAGGGCCTGGACTGTGGTGTGTGTGTGTATATATAAGTCTCAGGGCCTGGACTGTGGTGTGTGTGTGTGTGTATATATATAAGTCTCAGGGTCTGGACTGTGGTGTGTGTGTGTATATATATATATAAGTATCAGGGCCTGGACTGTGGTGTCTGTGTGTATATATATAAGTCTCAGGGTCTAGACTGTGGTGTGTGTGTGTATATAGATATAAGTCTCAGGGCCTGGACTGTGGTGTGTGTGTGTATATATATATAAGTCTCAGGGCCTGGACTGTGGTGTGTGTGTGTGTGTGCGTGTATATATATAATTCTCAGGGTCTGGACTGTGGTGTGTGTGTGTATATATATGTCTCAGGGCCTGGACTGTGGTGTGTGTGTGTGTGTGTGTGTGTATATATATAATTCTCAGGGTCTGGACTGTGGTGTGTGTGGGTATATATATAAGTCTCAGGGCCTGGACTGTGGTGTGTGTGTGTATATATATATAAGTCTCAGGGCCTGCACCGTGGTGTGTGTGTGTGTATATATATAAGTCTCAGGGCCTGGACTGTGGTGTGTGTATGTGTATATATATAAGTCTCAGGGCATGGACTGTGGTGTGTGTGTGTATATATATAAGTCTCAGGGCCTGGACTGTGGTGTGTGTGTGTGTATATATATAAGTCTCAGGGCCTGGACTGTGGTGTGTATGTGTATATATATAAGTCTCAGGGCCTGGACTGTGGTGTGTGTATGTGTGTATATATATATAAGTCTCAGGGCATGGACTGTGGTGTGTGTGTGTATATATATAAGTCTCAGGGCATGGACTGTGGTGTGTGTGTGTATATATATAAGTCTCAGGGCCTGGACTGTGGTGTGTGTGTGTGTATATATAAGTCTCAGGGCATGGACTGTGTTGTGTGTGTGTATATATATAAGTCTCAGGGCCTGGACTGTGGTGTGTGTGTGTGTATATATATAAGTCTCAGGGCCTGGACTGTGGTGTGTGTGTGTGTATATATATAAGTCTCAGGGCCTGGACTGTGGTGTGTGTGTGTATATATATAAGTCTCAGGGCCTGGACCGTGGTGTGTGTGTGTGTATATATAAGTCTCAGGGCATGGTCTGTGGTGTGTGTGTGTATAAATATAAGTCTCAGGGCCTGGACTGTGGTGTGTGTGTGTGTATATATAAGTCTCAGGGCATGGTCTGTGGTGTGTGTGTGTATATATATAAGTCTCAGGGCCTGGACTGTGGTGTTTGTGTGTGTATATATAAGTCTCAGGGCCTGGACTGTGGTGTGTGTGTGTATATATATAAGTCTCAGGGCATGGACTGTGGTGTGTGTGTGTATATATATATAAGTCTCAGGGCCAGGACTGTGGTGTGTGTGTGTATATATATAAGTCTCAGGGCCTGGACTGTGGTGTGTGTGTGTGTATATATAAGTCTCAGGGCATGGTCTGTGGTGTGTGTGTGTATATATATAAGTCTCAGGGCCTGGACTGTGGTGTGTGTGTGTATATATATAAGTCTCAGGGCCTGGACTGTGGTGTGTGTGTGTATATATATAAGTATCAGGGCCTGGACTGTGGTGTCTGTGTATATATATAAGTCTCAGGGCCTGGACTGTGGTGTGTGTGTGTGTATATATATATAAGTCTCAGGGCATGGACTGTGGTGTGTGTGTGTGTATATATATAAGTCTCAGGGCCTGGACTGTGGTGTGTGTGTTCATATATATAAGTCTCAGGGCCTGGACTGTGGTGTGTGTGTTCATATATATAAGTCTCAGGGCCTGGACTGTGGTGCGTGGTGTGTGTATATATAAGTCTCAGGGTCTGGACTGTGGTGTGTGTGTGTGTAGATATATAAGTCTCAGGGCCTGGACTGTGGTGTGTGTGTGTGTATATATATAAGTCTCAGGGCATGGACTGTGGTGTGTGTGTGTATATACATAAGTCTCAGGGCCTGGACTGTGGTGTGTGTGTGTTTATATATATAAGTCTCAGGGCCTGGACTGTGGTGTGTGTGTGTATATATATATAAGTCTCAGGGCCTGGACTGTGGTGTGTGTGTGTATATATAAGTCTCAGGGCCTGGACTGTGGTGTGTGTGTGTGTGTATATATATAAGTCTCAGGGTCTGGACTGTGGTGTGTGTGTGTATATATATATATAAGTATCAGGGCCTGGACTGTGGTGTCTGTGTGTATATATATAAGTCTCAGGGTCTGGACTGTGGTGTGTGTGTGTATATAGATATAAGTCTCAGGGCCTGGACTGTGGTGTGTGTGTGTATATATATATAAGTCTCAGGGCCTGGACTGTGATGTGTGTGTGTGTGTGCGTGTATATATATAATTCTCAGGGTCTGGACTGTGGTGTGTGTGTGTGTGTGTGTGTGTATATATATAATTCTCAGGGTCTGGACTGTGGTGTGTGTGTGTATATATATAAGTCTCAGGGCCTGGACTGTGGTGTGTGTGTGTATATATATATAAGTCTCAGGGCCTGCACCGTGGTGTGTGTGTGTGTATATATATAAGTCTCAGGGCCTGGACTGTGGTGTGTGTATGTGTATATATATAAGTCTCAGGGCATGGACTGTGGTGTGTGTGTGTATATATATAAGTCTCAGGGCCTGGACTGTGGTGTGTGTGTGTGTATATATATAAGTCTCAGGGCCTGGACTGTGGTGTGTATGTGTATATATATAAGTCTCAGGGCCTGGACTGTGGTGTGTGTATGTGTGTATATATATAAGTCTCAGGGCATGGACTGTGGTGTGTGTGTGTATATATATAAGTCTCAGGGCATGGACTGTGGTGTGTGTGTGTATATATATAAGTCTCAGGGCCTGGACTGTGGTGTGTGTGTGTGTATATATATAAGTGTCAGGGCATGGACTGTGGTGTGTGTGTGTATATATATAAGTCTCAGGGCATGGACTGTGGTGTGTGTGTGTATATATATAAGTCTCAGGGCCTGGACTGTGGTGTGTGTGTGTGTATATATATAAGTCTCAGGGCCTGGACTGTGGTGTGTGTGTGTGTATATATATAAGTCTCAGGGCCTGGACTGTGGTGTGTGTGTGTATATATATAAGTCTCAGGGCCTGGACCGTGGTGTGTGTGTGTGTATATATAAGTCTCAGGGCATGGTCTGTGGTGTGTGTGTGTATAAATATAAGTCTCAGGGCCTGGACTGTGGTGTGTGTGTGTGTATATATAAGTCTCAGGGCATGGTCTGTGGTGTGTGTGTGTATATATATAAGTCTCAGGGCCTGGACTGTGGTGTGTGTGTGTGTATATATAAGTCTCAGGGCCTGGACTGTGGTGTGTGTGTGTATATATATAAGTCTCAGGGCATGGACTGTGGTGTGTGTGTGTATATATATATAAGTCTCAGGGCCAGGACTGTGGTGTGTGTGTGTATATATATAAGTCTCAGGGCCTGGACTGTGGTGTGTGTGTGTGTATATATAAGTCTCAGGGCATGGTCTGTGGTGTGTGTGTGTATATATATAAGTCTCAGGGCCTGGACTGTGGTGTGTGTGTGTATATATATAAGTCTCAGGGCCTGGACTGTGGTGTGTGTGTGTATATATATAAGTATCAGGGCCTGGACTGTGGTGTCTGTGTATATATATATGTCTCAGGGCCTGGACTGTGGTGTTTGTGTGTATATATATAAGTCTCAGGGCCTGGACTGTGGTGTGTGTGTGTATATATATAAGTCTCAGGGCCTGGACTGTGGTGTGTGTGTATATATATAAGTCTCAGGGCCTGGACTGTGGTGTGTGTGTGTATATATATATAAGTCTCAGGGCCTGGACTGTGGTGTGTGTGTGTATATATATAAGTCTCAGGGCCTGGACTGTGGTGAGTGTGTGTATATATATATAAGTCTCTGGGCCTGGACTGTGGTGTGTGTGTGTATATATATAAGTCTCAGGGCCAGGACTGTGGTGTGTGTGTGTATATATATAAGTCTCAGGGCCTGGACTGTGGTGTGTGTGTGTATATATATAAGTCTCAGGGCATGGACTGTGGTTTGTGTGTGTATATATATAAGTCTCAGGGCCTGGACTGTGGTGTGTGTGTGTATATATATAAGTCTCAGGGCATGGACTGTGGTTTGTGTGTGTATATATATAAGTCTCAGGGCCTGGACAGTGGTGTGTGTGTGTGTTTATATATAAGTCTCAGGGCCTGGACTGTGGTGTGTGTGTGCATATATATAAGTCTCAGGGCGTGGACTGTGGTGTGTGTGTGTGTTTATATATAAGTCTCAGGGCCTGGACTGTGGTGTTAGTGTGTGTATATATATAAGTCTCAGGGCCTGGACTGTGGTGTGTGTGTGTATATATATATAAGTCTCAGGGCCTGGACTGTGGTGTGTGTGTGTGTTTATATATAAGTCTCAGGGCCTGGACTGTGGTGTTTGTGTGTGTATATATATAAGTCTCAGGGCCTGGACTGTGGTGTGTGTGTGTATATATATATAAGTCTCAGGGCCTGGACTGTGGTGTGTGTGTGTGTATATATATAAGTCTCAGGGCATGGACTGTGGTTTGTGTGTGTATATATATATAAGTCTCAGGGCCTGGACTGTGGTGTGTGTGTGTATATATATAAGTATCAGGGCCTGGACTGTGGTGTGTGTGTGTATATATATATAAGTCTCTGGGCCTGGACTCTGGTGTGTGTGTGTATATATACAAGTCTCAGGGCCAGGACTGTGGTGTGTGTGTGTATATATATAAGTCTCAGGGCCTGGACTGTGGTGTGTGTGTGTGTATATATATAAGTCTCAGGGCATGGACTGTGGTGTGTGTGTATATATATATAAGTCTCAGGGCCTGGACTGTGGTGTGTGTGTGTGTATATATATAAGTCTCAGGGCATGGACTGTGGTTTGTGTGTGTATATATATAAGTCTCAGGGCCTGGACAGTGGTGTGTGTGTGTGTATATATATAAGTCTCAGGGCCTGGACTGTGGTGTGTGTGTGTGTTTATATATAAGTCTCAGGGCCTGGACTGTGGTGTTTGTGTATATATATAAGTCTCAGGGCCTGGACTGTGGTGTGTGTGTGTATATATATATAAGTCTCAGGGCCTGGACTGTGGTGTGTGTGTATATATATATAAGTCTCAGGGCCTGGACTGTGGTGTGTGTGTGTATATATATAAGTCTCAGGGCCTGGACTGTGGTGTGTGTGTGTATATATATCAGTCTCAGGGCCTGGACTGTGGTGTGTGTGTGTATATATATATAAGTCTCAGGGCCTGGACTGTGGTGTGTGTGTATATATATATAAGTCTCAGGGCATGGACTGTGGTGTGTGTGTGTATATATATAAGTCTCAGGGCCGGGACTGTGGTGTGTGTGTGTATATATATATAAGTCTCTGGGCCTGGACTGTGGTGTGTGTGTGTGTATATATATAAGTCTCAGGGCCTGGACTGTGGTGTGTGTGTGTATATATATATAAGTCTCAGGGCCTGGACTGTGGTGTGTGTGTGTATATATATAAGTCTCAGGGCCTGGACTGTGGTGTTTGTGTGTATATATATAAGTCTCAGGGCCTGGACTGTGGTGTGTGTGTGTTTATATATATAAGTCTCAGGGCCTGGACTGTGGTGTGTGTGTGTATATATATAAGTATCAGGGCCTGGACTGTGGTGTGTGTGTGTATATATATATATAAGTCTCTGGGCCTGGACTGTGGTGTGTGTGTGTGTATATATATAAGTCTCAGGGCCTGGACTGTGGTGTTTGTGTGTATATATATAAGTCTCAGGGCATGGACTGTGGTGTGTGTGTGTATAAAGATAAGTCTCAGGGACTGGACTGTGGTGTTTGTGTGTATATATATAAGTATCAGGGCCTGGACTGTGGTGTGTGTGTGTATATATATATATAAGTCTCAGGGCCTGGACTGTGGTGTGTGTGTGTATATATATAAGTATCAGGGCCTGGACTGTGGTGTGTGTGTGTATATATATATAATTCTCTGGGCCTGGACTGTGGTGTGTGTGTGTATATATATATATAAGTCTCAGGGCCTGGACTGTGGTGTGTGTGTGTGTATATATAAGTCTCAGGGACTGGACTGTGGTGTTTGTGAGTATATATATAAGTCTCAGGGCCTGGACTGTGGTGTGTGTGTGTATATATATATAAGTCTCAGGGCATGGACTGTGGTGTGTGTGTGTATATAAATAAGTCTCAGGGCCTGGACTGTGGTGAGTGTGTGTGTGTATATATAAGTCTCAGGGCCTGGACTGTGGTGTGTGTGTGTATATATATATAAGTCTCAGGGCCTGGACTGTGGTGTGTGTGTATATATATATAAGTCTCAGGGCCTGGACCGTGGTGTGTGTGTGTATATATATATATATGTCTCAGGGCCTGGACTGTGGTGTGTGTGTGTATATATAAGTCTCAGGGCCTGGACTGTGGTGAGTGTGTGTGTGTATATATAAGTCTCAGGGCCTGGACTGTGGTGAGTGTGTGTGTGTATATATAAGTCTCAGGGCCTGGACTGTGGTGTGTGTGTGTATATATATATAAGTCTCAGGGCATGGACTGTGGTGTGTGTGTGTATATATAAGTCTCAGGGCCTGGACTGTGGTGAGTGTGTGTGTGTATATATAAGTCTCAGGGCCTGGACTGTGTTGAGTGTGTGTGTGTATATATAAGTCTCAGGGCCTGGACTGCGGTGAGTGTGTGTGTGTATATATAAGTCTCAGGGCCTGGACTGTGGTGTGTGTGTGTATATATATATAAGTCTCAGGGACTGGACTGTGGTGTGTGTGTATATATATAAGTCTCAGGGCATGGACTGTGGTGTGTGTGTGTATATATATAAGTCTCAGGGCCTGGACTGTGGTGTGTGTGTGTATATATAAGTCTCAGGGCATGGACTGTGGTGTGTGTGTGTGTATATATAAGTATCAGGGCATGGACTGTGGTGTGTGTGTGTATATATATAAGTCTCAGGGCCTGGACTGTGGTGTGTGTGTATATATATACAAGTCTCAGGGCCTGGACCGTGGTGTGTGTGTGTATATATATATAAGTCTCAGGGCCTGGACTGTGGTGTGTGTGAATATATATAAGTCTCAGGGCATGGACTGTGGTGTGTGTGTGTATATATATAAGTCTCAGGGCCTGGACTGTGGTGTGTGTGTATATATATAAGTCTCAGGGCCTGGACTGTGGTGTGTGTGTATATATATATAAGTCTCAGGGCCTGGACTGTGGTGTGTGTGTGTATATATATATATAAGTCTCAGGGTCTGGACTGTGGTGTGTGTGTGTATATATATAAGTCTCAGGGCATGGACTGTGGTGTGTGTGTGTATATATATAAGTCTCAGGGCCTGGACTGTGGTGTGTGTGTGTATATATATAAGTCTCAGGGCCTGGACTGTGGTGTGTGTGTATATATATAAGTCTCAGGGCCTGGACTGTGGTGTGTGTGTATATATATATAAGTCTCAGGGCCTGGACCGTGGTGTGTGTATATATATATAAGTCTCAGGGCATGGACTGTGGTGTGTGTGTGTATATATAAGTCTCAGGGCCTGGACTGTGGTGAGTGTGTGTGTGTATATATAAGTCTCAGGGCCTGGACTGTGGTGAGTGTGTGTGTGTATATATAAGTCTCAGGGCCTGGACTGTGGTGTGTGTGTGTATATATATATAAGTCTCAGGGCCTGGACTGTGGTGTGTGTGCATATATATAAGTCTCAGGGCATGGACTGTGGTGTGTGTGTGTATATATATAAGTCTCAGGGCCTGGACTGTGGTGTGTGTGTGTATATATATAAGTCTCAGGGCCTGGACTTTGGTGTCTGTGTATATATATAAGTCTCAGGGTCTGGACTGTGGTGTGTGTGTGTGTATATATAAGTCTCAGGGCCTGGACTGTGGTGTCTGTGTGTATATATATAAGTCTCAGGGTCTGGACTTTGGTGTGTGTGTATATACATAAGTCTCAGGGCCTGGACCGTGGTGTGTGTGTGTGTATATATATAAGTCTCAGGGCCTGGTCTGTGGTGTTTGTGTGTATATATATAAGTCTCAGGGCCTGGACTGTGGTGTGTGTGTGTATATATATAAGTCTCAGGGCCTGGACCGTGGTGTGTGTGTGTGTATATATATAAGTCTCAGGGCCTGGACTGTGGTGTGTGTGTGTATATATATATAAGTCTCAGGGCCTGGACTGTGGTGTCTGTGTATATATATAAGTCTCAGGGCCTGGACTGTGGTGAGTGTGTGTATATATATATAAGTCTCTGGGCCTGGACTGTGGTGTGTGTGTGTATATATATAAGTCTCAGGGCCAGGACTGTGGTGTGTGTGTGTATATATATATAAGTCTCAGGGCCTGGACTGTGGTGTGTGTGTGTGTATATATATAAGTCTCAGGGCATGGACTGTGGTGTGTGTGTGTTTATATATATAAGTCTCAGGGCCTGGACTGTGGTGTGTGTGTATATATATAAGTCTCAGGGCATGGACTGTGGTGTGTGTGTGTTTATATATATAAGTCTCAGGGCCTGGACTGTGGTGTGTGTGTGTGTATATATATAAGTCTCAGGGCATGGACTGTGGTTTGTGTGTGTATATATATATAAGTCTCAGGGCCTGGACTGTGGTGTGTGTGTGTATATATATATAAGTCTCAGGGCCTGGACTGTGGTGTGTGTGTGTATATATATATAAGTCTCAGGGCCTGGACTGTGGTTTGTGTGTGTATATATATATAAGTCTCAGGGCCTGGACTGTGGTGTGTGTGTGTATATATATATAAGTCTCAGGGCATGGACTGTGGTGTGTGTGTGTATATATATATAAGTCTCAGGGCCTGGACTGTGGTGTGTGTGTGTATATATATATAAGTCTCAGGGCCTGGACTGTGGTGTGTGTGTGTATATATATATAAGTCTCAGGGCCTGGACTGTGGTTTGTGTGTGTATATATATATAAGTCTCAGGGCCTGGACTGTGGTGTGTGTGTGTATATATATATAAGTCTCAGGGCCTGGACTGTGGTGTGTGTGTGTATATATATATAAGTCTCAGGGCCTGGACTGTGGTGTGTGTGTGTATATATATATAAGTCTCAGGGCCTGGACTGTGGTTTGTGTGTGTATATATATATAAGTCTCAGGGCCTGGACTGTGGTGTGTGTGTGTATATATATATAAGTCTCAGGGCATGGACTGTGGTGTGTGTGTGTTTATATATATAAGTCTCAGGGCCTGGACTGTGGTGTGTGTGTGTGTATATATATAAGTCTCAGGGCATGGACTGTGGTTTGTGTGTGTATATATATAAGTCTCAGGGCCTGGACAGTGGTGTGTGTGTGTGTATATATATAAGTCTCAGGGCCTGGACTGTGGTGTGTGTGTGTGTTTATATATAAGTCTCAGGGCCTGGACTGTGGTGTTTGTGTGTGTATATATATAAGTCTCAGGGCCTGGACTGTGGTGTGTGTGTGTATATATATATAAGTCTCAGGGCCTGGACTGTGGTGTGTGTGTATATATATATAAGTCTCAGGGCCTGGACTGTGGTGTGTGTGTGTGTATATATGTAAGTCTCAGGGCATGGACTGTGGTGTGTGTGTGTATATATATAAGTCTCAGGGCCTGGACTGTGGTGTGTGTGTGTATATATATCAGTCTCAGGGCCTGGACAGTGGTGTGTGTGTGTATATATATATAAGTCTCAGGGCCTGGACTGTGGTGTGTGTGTATATATATATAAGTCTCAGGGCATGGACTGTGGTGTGTGTGTGTATATATATAAGTCTCAGGGCCGGGACTGTGGTGTGTGTGTGTATATATATAAGTCTCTGGGCCTGGACTGTGGTGTGTGTGTGTATATATATAAGTCTCAGGGCCTGGACTGTGGTGTGTGTGTGTATATATATAAGTCTCAGGGCCTGGACTGTGGTGTGTGTGTGTATATATATAAGTCTCAGGGCCAGGACTGTGGTGTGTGTGTGTATATATATAAGTCTCAGGGCCTGGACTGTGGTGTTTGTGTGTATATATATAAGTCTCAGGGCCTGGACTGTGGTGTGTGTGTGTTTATATATATAAGTCTCAGGGCCTGGACTGTGGTGTGTGTGTGTATATATATAAGTCTCAGGGCCTGGACTGTGTTGTGTGTGTGTATATATATAAGTCTCAGGGCCTGGACTGTGGTGTGTGTGTGTATATATAAGTCTCAGGGCCTGGACTGTGGTGTTTGTGTGTATATATATAAGTCTCAGGGCCGGGACTGTGGTGTGTGTGTGTATATATAAGTCTCAGGGCCTGGACTGTGGTGTTTGTGTGTATATATATAAGTCTCAGGGCCGGGACTGTGGTGTGTGTGTGTATATATATAAGTCTCTGGGCCTGGACTGTGGTGTGTGTGTGTATATATATAAGTCTCAGGGCCTGGACTGTGGTGTGTGTGTGTATATATATAAGTCTCAGGGCCTGGACTGTGGTGTGTGTGTGTATATATATAAGTCTCAGGGCCAGGACTGTGGTGTGTGTGTGTATATATATAAGTATCAGGGCCTGGACTGTGGTGTGTGTGTGTATATATATATATAAGTCTCTGGGCCTGGACTGTGGTGTGTGTGTGTGTATATATATAAGTCTCAGGGCCTGGACTGTGGTGTGTGTGTGTATATATATAAGTCTCAGGGCCTGGACTGTGTTGTGTGTGTGTATATATATAAGTCTCAGGGCCTGGACTGTGGTGTGTGTGTGTATATATATAAGTCTCAGGGCCTGGACTGTGGTGTGTGTGTGTATATATATAAGTATCAGGGCCTGGACTGTGGTGTGTGTGTTTATATATATATAAGTCTCTGGGCCTGGACTGTGGTGTGTGTGTGTATATATATAAGTCTCAGGGCCAGGACTGTGGTGTGTGTGTGTATATATATAAGTCTCAGGGCCTGGACTGTGGTGTGTGTGTGTGTATATATATAAGTCTCAGGGCATGGACTGTGGTGTGTGTGTGTATATATATAAGTCTCAGGGCATGGACTGTGGTGTGTGTGTGTTTATATATATAAGTCTCAGGGCCTGGACTGTGGTGTGTGTGTGTGTATATATATAAGTCTCAGGGCATGGACTGTGGTTTGTGTGTGTATATATATAAGTCTCAGGGCCTGGACAGTGGTGTGTGTGTGTGTATATATATAAGTCTCAGGGCCTGGACTGTGGTGTGTGTGTGTGTTTATATATAAGTCTCAGGGCCTGGACTGTGGTGTTTGTGTGTGTATATATATAAGTCTCAGGGCCTGGACTGTGGTGTGTGTGTGTGTATATATGTAAGTCTCAGGGCATGGACTGTGGTGTGTGTGTGTATATATATAAGTCTCAGGGCCTGGACTGTGGTGTGTGTGTGTATATATATAAGTCTCAGGGCATGGACTGTGGTGTGTGTGTGTATATATATAAGTCTCAGGGCCGGGACTGTGGTGTGTGTGTGTATATATATAAGTCTCTGGGCCTGGACTGTGGTGTGTGTGTGTATATATATAAGTCTCAGGGCCTGGACTGTGGTGTGTGTGTGTATATATATATAAGTCTCAGGGCCTGGACTGTGGTGTGTGTGTATATATATATAAGTCTCAGGGCCTGGACCGTGGTGTGTGTGTGTATATATATATATAAGTCTCAGGGCCTGGACTGTGGTGTGTGTGTGTATATATAAGTCTCAGGGCCTGGACTGTGGTGAGTGTGTGTGTGTATATATAAGTCTCAGGGCCTGGACTGTGGTGTGTGTGTGTATATATATATAAGTCTCAGGGCATGGACTGTGGTGTGTGTGTGTATATATAAGTCTCAGGGCCTGGACTGTGGTGTGTGTGTGTATATATATAAGTCTCAGGGCCTGGACTGTGGTGTGTGTGTGTATATATATATAAGTCTCAGGGCATGGACTGTGGTGTGTGTGTGTATATATAAGTCTCAGTGCCTGGACTGTGGTGTGTGTGTGTATATATAAGTCTCAGGGCCTGGACTGTGGTGAGTGTGTGTGTGTATATATAAGTCTCAGGGCCTGGACTGTGGTGTGTGTGTGTATATATATATAAGTCTCAGGGCATGGACTGTGGTGTGTGTGTGTATATATAAGTCTCAGGGCCTGGACTGTGGTGAGTGTGTGTGTGTATATATAAGTCTCAGGGCCTGGACTGTGGTGAGTGTGTGTGTGTATATATAAGTCTCAGGGCCTGGACTGCGGTGAGTGTGTGTGTGTATATATAAGTCTCAGGGCCTGGACTGTGGTGTGTGTGTGTATATATATATAAGTCTCAGGGACTGGACTGTGGTGTGTGTGTATATATATAAGTCTCAGGGCATGGACTGTGGTGTGTGTGTGTATATATATAAGTCTCAGGGCCTGGACTGTGGTGTGTGTGTGTATATATAAGTCTCAGGGCATGGACTGTGGTGTGTGTGTGTGTATATATAAGTATCAGGGCATGGACTGTGGTGTGTGTGTGTATATATATAAGTCTCAGGGCCTGGACTGTGGTGTGTGTGTATATATATACAAGTCTCAGGGCCTGGACCGTGGTGTGTGTGTGTATATATATATAAGTCTCAGGGCCTGGACTGTGGTGTGTGTGAAAATATATAAGTCTCAGGGCATGGACTGTGGTGTGTGTGTGTATATATATAAGTCTCAGGGCCTGGACTGTGGTGTGTGTGTATATATATAAGTCTCAGGGCCTGGACTGTGGTGTGTGTGTATATATATATAAGTCTCAGGGCCTGGACTGTGGTGTGTGTGTGTATATATATATATAAGTCTCAGGGTCTGGACTGTGGTGTGTGTGTGTATATATATAAGTCTCAGGGCATGGACTGTGGTGTGTGTGTGTATATATATAAGTCTCAGGGCCTGGACTGTGGTGTGTGTGTGTATATATATAAGTCTCAGGGCCTGGACTGTGGTGTGTGTGTATATATATAAGTCTCAGGGCCTGGACTGTGGTGTGTGTGTATATATATATAAGTCTCAGGGCCTGGACCGTGGTGTGTGTATATATATATAAGTCTCAGGGCATGGACTGTGGTGTGTGTGTGTATATATAAGTCTCAGGGCCTGGACTGTGGTGAGTGTGTGTGTGTATATATAAGTCTCAGGGCCTGGACTGTGGTGAGTGTGTGTGTGTATATATAAGTCTCAGGGCCTGGACTGTGGTGTGTGTGTGTATATATATATAAGTCTCAGGGCCTGGACTGTGGTGTGTGTGCATATATATAAGTCTCAGGGCATGGACTGTGGTGTGTGTGTGTATATATATAAGTCTCAGGGCCTGGACTGTGGTGTGTGTGTGTATATATATAAGTCTCAGGGCCTGGACTTTGGTGTCTGTGTATATATATAAGTCTCAGGGTCTGGACTGTGGTGTGTGTGTGTGTATATATAAGTCTCAGGGCCTGGACTGTGGTGTCTGTGTGTATATATATAAGTCTCAGGGTCTGGACTTTGGTGTGTGTGTATATACATAAGTCTCAGGGCCTGGACCGTGGTGTGTGTGTGTGTATATATATAAGTCTCAGGGCCTGGTCTGTGGTGTTTGTGTGTATATATATAAGTCTCAGGGCCTGGACTGTGGTGTGTGTGTGTATATATATAAGTCTCAGGGCCTGGACCGTGGTGTGTGTGTGTGTATATATATAAGTCTCAGGGCCTGGACTGTGGTGTGTGTGTGTATATATATATAAGTCTCAGGGCCTGGACTGTGGTGTCTGTGTATATATATAAGTCTCAGGGCCTGGACTGTGGTGAGTGTGTGTATATATATATAAGTCTCTGGGCCTGGACTGTGGTGTGTGTGTGTATATATATAAGTCTCAGGGCCAGGACTGTGGTGTGTGTGTGTATATATATATAAGTCTCAGGGCCTGGACTGTGGTGTGTGTGTGTGTATATATATAAGTCTCAGGGCATGGACTGTGGTGTGTGTGTGTTTATATATATAAGTCTCAGGGCCTGGACTGTGGTGTGTGTGTATATATATAAGTCTCAGGGCATGGACTGTGGTGTGTGTGTGTTTATATATATAAGTCTCAGGGCCTGGACTGTGGTGTGTGTGTGTGTATATATATAAGTCTCAGGGCATGGACTGTGGTTTGTGTGTGTATATATATATAAGTCTCAGGGCCTGGACTGTGGTGTGTGTGTGTATATATATATAAGTCTCAGGGCCTGGACTGTGGTGTGTGTGTGTATATATATATAAGTCTCAGGGCCTGGACTGTGGTTTGTGTGTGTATATATATATAAGTCTCAGGGCCTGGACTGTGGTGTGTGTGTGTATATATATATAAGTCTCAGGGCATGGACTGTGGTGTGTGTGTGTATATATATATAAGTCTCAGGGCCTGGACTGTGGTGTGTGTGTGTATATATATATAAGTCTCAGGGCCTGGACTGTGGTGTGTGTGTGTATATATATATAAGTCTCAGGGCCTGGACTGTGGTTTGTGTGTGTATATATATATAAGTCTCAGGGCCTGGACTGTGGTGTGTGTGTGTATATATATATAAGTCTCAGGGCCTGGACTGTGGTGTGTGTGTGTATATATATATAAGTCTCAGGGCCTGGACTGTGGTGTGTGTGTGTATATATATATAAGTCTCAGGGCCTGGACTGTGGTTTGTGTGTGTATATATATATAAGTCTCAGGGCCTGGACTGTGGTGTGTGTGTGTATATATATATAAGTCTCAGGGCATGGACTGTGGTGTGTGTGTGTTTATATATATAAGTCTCAGGGCCCGGACTGTGGTGTGTGTGTGTGTATATATATAAGTCTCAGGGCATGGACTGTGGTTTGTGTGTGTATATATATAAGTCTCAGGGCCTGGACAGTGGTGTGTGTGTGTGTATATATATAAGTCTCAGGGCCTGGACTGTGGTGTGTGTGTGTGTTTATATATAAGTCTCAGGGCCTGGACTGTGGTGTTTGTGTGTGTATATATATAAGTCTCAGGGCCTGGACTGTGGTGTGTGTGTGTATATATATATAAGTCTCAGGGCCTGGACTGTGGTGTGTGTGTATATATATATAAGTCTCAGGGCCTGGACTGTGGTGTGTGTGTGTGTATATATGTAAGTCTCAGGGCATGGACTGTGGTGTGTGTGTGTATATATATAAGTCTCAGGGCCTGGACTGTGGTGTGTGTGTGTATATATATCAGTCTCAGGGCCTGGACAGTGGTGTGTGTGTGTATATATATATAAGTCTCAGGGCCTGGACTGTGGTGTGTGTGTATATATATATAAGTCTCAGGGCATGGACTGTGGTGTGTGTGTGTATATATATAAGTCTCAGGGCCGGGACTGTGGTGTGTGTGTGTATATATATAAGTCTCTGGGCCTGGACTGTGGTGTGTGTGTGTATATATATAAGTCTCAGGGCCTGGACTGTGGTGTGTGTGTGTATATATATAAGTCTCAGGGCCTGGACTGTGGTGTGTGTGTGTATATATATAAGTCTCAGGGCCAGGACTGTGGTGTGTGTGTGTATATATATAAGTCTCAGGGCCTGGACTGTGGTGTTTGTGTGTATATATATAAGTCTCAGGGCCTGGACTGTGGTGTGTGTGTGTTTATATATATAAGTCTCAGGGCCTGGACTGTGGTGTGTGTGTGTATATATATAAGTCTCAGGGCCTGGACTGTGTTGTGTGTGTGTATATATATAAGTCTCAGGGCCTGGACTGTGGTGTGTGTGTGTATATATAAGTCTCAGGGCCTGGACTGTGGTGTTTGTGTGTATATATATAAGTCTCAGGGCCGGGACTGTGGTGTGTGTGTGTATATATAAGTCTCAGGGCCTGGACTGTGGTGTTTGTGTGTATATATATAAGTCTCAGGGCCGGGACTGTGGTGTGTGTGTGTATATATATAAGTCTCTGGGCCTGGACTGTGGTGTGTGTGTGTATATATATAAGTCTCAGGGCCTGGACTGTGGTGTGTGTGTGTATATATATAAGTCTCAGGGCCTGGACTGTGGTGTGTGTGTGTATATATATAAGTCTCAGGGCCAGGACTGTGGTGTGTGTGTGTATATATATAAGTATCAGGGCCTGGACTGTGGTGTGTGTGTGTATATATATATATAAGTCTCTGGGCCTGGACTGTGGTGTGTGTGTGTATATATATAAGTCTCAGGGCCTGGACTGTGGTGTGTGTGTGTATATATATAAGTCTCAAGGCCTGAACTGTGTTGTGTGTGTGTATATATATAAGTCTCAGGGCCTGGACTGTGGTGTGTGTGTGTATATATATAAGTCTCAGGGCCTGGACTGTGGTGTGTGTGTGTATATATATAAGTATCAGGGCCTGGACTGTGGTGTGTGTGTTTATATATATATAAGTCTCTGGGCCTGGACTGTGGTGTGTGTGTGTATATATATAAGTCTCAGGGCCAGGACTGTGGTGTGTGTGTGTATATATATAAGTCTCAGGGCCTGGACTGTGGTGTGTGTGTGTGTATATATATAAGTCTCAGGGCATGGACTGTGGTGTGTGTGTGTATATATATAAGTCTCAGGGCATGGACTGTGGTGTGTGTGTGTTTATATATATAAGTCTCAGGGCCTGGACTGTGGTGTGTGTGTGTGTATATATATAAGTCTCAGGGCATGGACTGTGGTTTGTGTGTGTATATATATAAGTCTCAGGGCCTGGACAGTGGTGTGTGTGTGTGTATATATATAAGTCTCAGGGCCTGGACTGTGGTGTGTGTGTGTGTTTATATATAAGTCTCAGGGCCTGGACTGTGGTGTTTGTGTGTGTATATATATAAGTCTCAGGGCCTGGACTGTGGTGTGTGTGTGTGTATATATGTAAGTCTCAGGGCATGGACTGTGGTGTGTGTGTGTATATATATAAGTCTCAGGGCCTGGACTGTGGTGTGTGTGTGTATATATATAAGTCTCAGGGCCTGGACTGTGGTGTGTGTGTGTGTTTATATATAAGTCTCAGGGCCTGGACTGTGGTGTGTGTGTATATATATATAAGTCTCAGGGCCTGGACTGTGGTGTGTGTGTGTGTATATATGTAAGTCTCAGGGCATGGACTGTGGTGTGTGTGTGTATATATATAAGTCTCAGGGCCTGGACTGTGGTGTGTGTGTGTATATATATCAGTCTCAGGGCCTGGACTGTGGTGTGTGTGTGTATATATATATAAGTCTCAGGGCCTGGACTGTGGTGTGTGTGTATATATATATAAGTCTCAGGGCATGGACTGTGGTGTGTGTGTGTATATATATAAGTCTCAGGGCCGGGACTGTGGTGTGTGTGTGTATATATATAAGTCTCTGGGCCTGGACTGTGGTGTGTGTGTGTATATATATAAGTCTCAGGGCCTGGACTGTGGTGTGTGTGTATATATATAAGTCTCAGGGCCTGGACTGTGGTGTGTGTGTGTATATATATAAGTCTCAGGGCCAGGACTGTGGTGTGTGTGTGTATATATATAAGTCTCAGGGCCTGGACTGTGGTGTTTGTGTGTATATATATAAGTCTCAGGGCCTGGACTGTGGTGTGTGTGTGTTTATATATATAAGTCTCAGGGCCTGGACTGTGGTGTGTGTGTGTATATATATAAGTATCAGGGCCTGGACTGTGGTGTGTGTGTGTATATATATATATAAGTCTCTGGGCCTGGACTGTGGTGTGTGTGTGTATATATATAAGTCTCAGGGCCTGGACTTTGGTGTGTGTGTGTATATATATACGTCTCAGGGCCTGGACTGTGTTGTGTGTGTGTATATATATAAGTCTCAGGGCCTGGACTGTGGTGTGTGTGTGTATATATATAAGTCTCAGGGCCTGGACTGTGGTGTGTGTGTGTATATATATAAGTCTCAGGGCCTGGACTGTGGTGTGTGTGTGTATATATATAAGTCTCAGGGCCTGGACTGTGGTGTGTGTGTGTATATATATAAGTCTCAGGGTCTGGACTGTGGTGTGGGTGTGTGTAGATATATTAGTCTCAGGGCCTGGACTGTGGTGTGTGTGTGTGTATATATATAAGTCTCAGGGCATGGACTGTGGTGTGTGTGTGTATATACATAAGTCTCAGGGCCTGGACTGTGGTGTGTGTGTGTTTATATATATAAGTATCAGGGCCTGGACTGTGGTGTGTGTGTGTATATATAAGTCTCAGGGCCTGGACTGTGGTGTGTGTGTGTATATATAAGTCTCAGGGCCTGGACTGTGGTGTGTGTGTGTGTGTATATATATAAGTCTCAGGGTCTGGACTGTGGTGTGTGTGTGTATATATATAAGTCTCAGGGCCTGGACTGTGGTGTGTGTGTGTGTGTATATATATAAGTCTCAGGGCCTGGACTGTGGTGTGTGTGTGTGTATATATATAAGTCTCAGGGCATGGACTGTGGTGTGTGTGTGTATATATATAAGTCTCAGGGCCTGGACTGTGGTGTGTGTGTGTGTGTATATATATAAGTCTCAGGGCCTGGACTGTGGTGTGTGTGTGTGTATATATATAAGTCTCAGGGCATGGACTGTGGTGTGTGTGTGTATATATATAAGTCTCAGGGCATGGACTGTGGTGTGTGTGTGTTTATATATATAAGTCTCAGGGTCTGGACTGTGGTGTGTGTGTGTGTATATATATAAGTCTCAGGGTCTGGACTGTGGTGTGTGTGTGTATATATATAAGTCTCAGGGCCTGGACTGTGGTGTGTGTGTGTGTGTATATATATAAGTCTCAGGGCCTGGACTGTGGTGTGTGTGTGTGTATATATATAAGTCTCAGGGCATGGACTGTGGTGTGTGTGTGTATATATATAAGTCTCAGGGCATGGACTGTGGTGTGTGTGTGTTTATATATATAAGTCTCAGGGCCTGGACTGTGGTGTGTGTGTGTGAAGATATTAGTCTCAGGGCATGGACTGTGGTTTGTGTGTGTGTTTATATATAAGTCTCAGGGCCTGGACTGTGGTGTTTGTGTGTGTATATATATAAGTCTCAGGGCCTGGACTGTGGTGTGTGTGTGTATATATATATAAGTCTCAGGGCCTGGACTGTGGTGTGTGTGTATATATATATAAGTCTCAGGGCCTGGACTGTGGTGTGTGTGTGTGTATATATGTAAGTCTCAGGGCATGGACTGTGGTGTGTGTGTGTGTATATATATAAGTCTCAGGGCCTGGACTGTGGTGTGTGTGTGTATATATATATAAGTCTTAGGGCCTGGACAGTGGTGTGTGTGTGTGTATATATATAAGTCTCAGGGCCTGGACTGTGGTGTGTGTGTGTGTTTATATATAAGTCTCAGGGCCTGGACTGTGGTGTTTGTGTGTGTATATATATAAGTCTCAGGGCCTGGACTGTGGTGTGTGTGTGTATATATATATAAGTCTCAGGGCCTGGACTGTGGTGTGTGTGTATATATATATAAGTCTCAGGGCCTGGACTGTGGTGTGTGTGTGTGTATATATGTAAGTCTCAGGGCATGGACTGTGGTGTGTGTGTGTATATATATAAGTCTCAGGGCCTGGACTGTGGTGTGTGTGTGTGTATATATATCAGTCTCAGGGCCTGGACTGTGGTGTGTGTGTGTGTATATGTATATAAGTCTCAGGGCCTGGACTGTGGTGTGTGTGTATATATATATAAGTCTCAGGGCATGGACTGTGGTGTGTGTGTGTATATATATAAGTCTCAGGGCCGGGACTGTGGTGTGTGTGTGTATATATATAAGTCTCTGGGCCTGGACTGTGGTGTGTGTGTGTATATATATAAGTCTCAGGGCCTGGACTGTGGTGTGTGTGTGTATATATATAAGTCTCAGGGCCTGGACTGTGGTGTGAGTGTGTATATATATAAGTCTCAGGGCCTGGACTGTGGTGTGTGTGTGTATATATATAAGTCTCAGGGCCTGGACTGTGGTGTTTGTGTGTATATATATAAGTCTCAGGGCCTGGACTGTGGTGTGTGTGTGTTTATATATATAAGTCTCAGGGCCTGGACTGTGGTGTGTGTGTGTATATATATAAGTATCAGGGCCTGGACTGTGGTGTGTGTGTGTATATATATATATAAGTCTCTGGGCCTGGACTGTGGTGTGTGTGTGTATATATATAAGTCTCAGGGCCTGGACTGTGGTGTGTGTGTGTATATATATAAGTCTCAGGGCCTGGACTGTGGTGTGTGTGTATATATATATAAGTCTCAGGGCCTGGACTGTGGTGTGTGTGTGTATATATATAAGTCTCAGGGCATGGACTGTGGTGTGTGTGTGTATATATATATAAGTCTCAGGGCCTGGACTGTGGTGTGTGTGTGTATATATATAAGTCTCAGGGCCTGGACTGTGGTGTGTGTGTGTATATATATATAAGTCTCAGGGTCTGGACTGTGGTGTGTGTGTGTGTAGATATATTAGTCTCAGGGCCTGGACTGTGGTGTGTGTGTGTTTATATATATAAGTCTCAGGGAATGGACTGTGGTGTGTGTGTGTATATACATAAGTCTCAGGTCCTGGACTGTGGTGTGTGTGTGTTTATATCTCTAAGTCTCAGGGCCTGGACTGTGGTGTGTGTGTGTATATATATAAGTCTCAGGGCCTGGACTGTGGTGTGTGTGTGTATATATATAAGTCTCAGGGCCTGGACTGTGGTGTGTGTGTGTATATATATATAAGTCTCAGGGCCCGGACTGTGGTGTGTGTGTGTATATATAAGTCTCAGGGCCTGGACTGTGGTGTGTGTGTGTGTGTATATATATAAGTCTCAGGGTCTGGTCTGTGGTGTGTGTGTGTATATATATATAAGTATCAGGGCCTGGACTGTGGTGTGTGTGTGTATATATAAGTCTCAGGGCCTGGACTGTGGTGTGTGTGTGTATATATAAGTCTCAGGGCCTGGACTGTGGTGTGTGTGTGTATATATAAGTCTCAGGGCCTGGACTGTGGTGTGTGTGTGTGTGTATATATATAAGTCTCAGGGTCTGGACTGTGGTGTGTGTGTATATCTCAGTCTCAGGGCCTGGACTGTGGTGTGTGTGTGTGTGTATATATATAAGTCTCAGGGTCTGGACTGTGGTGTGTGTGTGTATATATATAAGTCTCAGGGCCTGGACTGTGGTGTGTGTGTGTATATATATATAAGTCTCAGGGCCTGGACTGTGGTGTGTGTGTGTATATATAAGTCTCAGGGCCTGGACTGTGGTGAGTGTGTGTGTATATGTATAAGTCTCATGGTCTGGACTGTGGTGTGTGTGTGTATATATATATAAGTCTCAGGGCCTGGACTGTGGTGTGTGTGTGTGTATATATAAGTCTCAGGGCATGGTCTGTGGTGTGTGTGTGTATATATATAAGTCTCATGGTCTGGACTGTGGTGTGTGTGTGTATATATATATAAGTCTCAGGGCCTGGACTGTGGTGTGTGTGTGTATATATAAGTCTCAGGGCATGGACTATGGTGTGTGTGTGTGTGTGTGTGTGTGTGTGTGTATATATATAATTCTCAGGGTCTGGACTGTGGTGTGTGTGTGTATATATAAGTCTCAGGGCCTGGACTGTGGTGTGTGTGTGTATATATATAAGTCTCAGGGCCTGGACTGTGGTGTGTGTGTGTGTATATATATAATTCTCAGGGTCTGGACTGTGGTGTGTGTGTGTATATATATAAGTCTCAGGGCCTGGACTGTGGTGTGTGTGTGTGTGTGTGTGTATATATATAATTCTCAGGGTCTGGACTGTGGTGTGTGTGTGTATATATATAAGTCTCAGGGCCTGGACTGTGGTGTGTATGTGTATATATATAAGTCTCAGGGCCTGGACTGTGGTGTGTGTATGTGTGTATATATATAATTCTCAGGGCATGGACTGTGGTGTGTGTGTGTATATATATAAGTCTCAGGGCATGGACTGTGGTGTGTGTGTGTATATATATAAGTCTCAGGGCCTGGACTGTGGTGTGTGTGTGTGTATATATATAAGTCTCAGGGCATGGACTGTGGTGTGTGTGTGTATATATATAAGTCTCAGGGCATGGACTGTGGTGTGTGTGTGTATATATATAAGTCTCAGGGCCTGGACTGTGGAGTGTGTGTGTATATATATAAGTCTCAGGGCCTGGACTGTGGTGTGTGTGTGTGTATATATATAAGTCTCAGGGCCTGGACTGTGGTGTGTGTATATATAAGTCTCAGGGCCTGGACTGTGGTGTTTGTGTGTATATAATAAAGTCTCAGGGCATGGTCTGTGGTGTGTGTGTGTATATATATAAGTCTCAGGGCCTGGACTGTGGTGTGTGTGTGTGTATATATAAGTCTCAGGGCCTGGACTGTGGTGTTTGTGTGTATATATATAAGTCTCAGGGCATGGACTGTGGTGTGTGTGTGTATAAAGATAAGTCTCAGGGCATGGACTGTGGTGTGTGTGTGTATATATATAAGTCTCAGGGCCTGGACTGTGGTGTGTGTGTGTATATATATATAAGTCTCAGGGCATGGACTGTGGTGTGTGTGTGTATATATATAAGTCTCAGGGCCTGGACTGTGGTGAGTGTGTGTGTGTATATATAAGTCTCAGGGCCTGGACTGTGGTGTGTGTGTGTATATATATATAAGTCTCAGGGCCTGGACTGTGGTGTGTGTGTATATATATATAAGTCTCAGGGCCTGGACCGTGGTGTGTGTGTGTATATATATATATAAGTCTCAGGGCCTGGACTGTGGTGTGTGTGTCTAAATATATAAGTCTCAGGGCATGGACTGTGGTGTGTGTGTGTCTATATAAGTCTCAGGGCCTGGACTGTGGTGAGTGTGTGTGTGTATATATAAGTCTCATGGCCTGGACTGTGGTGAGTGTGTGTGTGTATATATAAGTCTCAGGGCCTGGACTGTGGTGTGTGTGTGTATATATATATAAGTCTCAGGGACTGGACTGTGGTGTGTGTGTATATATATAAGTCTCAGGGCATGGACTGTGGTGTGTGTGTGTATATATATAAGTCTCAGGGCCTGGACTGTGGTGTGTGTGTGTATATATAAGTCTCAGGGCATGGACTGTGGTGTGTGTGTGTGTATATATAAGTATCAGGGCATGGACTGTGGTGTGTGTGTATATATATAAGTATCAGGGCATGGACTGTGGTGTGTGTGTATATATAAGTATCAGGGCATGGACTGTGGTGTGTGTGTATATATATAAGTCTCAGGGCCTGGACTGTGGTGTGTGTGTGTATATATAAGTCTCAGGGCCTGGACTGTGGTGAGTGTGTGTGTGTATATATAAGTCTGAGGGCCTGGACTGTGGTGTGTGTGTGTATATATATATAAGTCTCAGGGACTGGACTGTGGTGTGTGTGTATATATATAAGTCTCAGGGCATGGACTGTGGTGTGTGTGTGTGTATATATAAGTCTGAGGGCCTGGACTGTGGTGTGTGTGTGTATATATATATAAGTCTCAGGGCCTGGACTGTGGAGTGTGTGTGTATATATAAGTCTCAGGGCATGGACTGTGGTGTGTGTGTGTGTATATATAAGTATCAGGGCATGGACTGTGGTGTGTGTGTATATATATAAGTATCAGGGCATGGACTGTGGTGTGTGTGTATATATAAGTATCAGGGCATGGACTGTGGTGTGTGTGTATATATATAAGTCTCAGGGCCTGGACTGTGGTGTGTGTGTATATATATAAGTCTCAGGGCCTGGACTGTGGTGTGTGTGTGTATATATATAAGTCTCAGGGCCTGGACTGTGGTGTGTGTGTGTATATATATAAGTCTCAGGGCCTGGACTGTGGTGTGTGTGTATATATATATAAGTCTCAGGGACTGGACTGTGGTGTGTGTGTATATATATAAGTCTCAGGGCATGGACTGTGGTGTGTGTGTGTATATATATAAGTCTCAGGGCCTGGACTGTGGTGTGTGTGTGTATATATAAGTCTCAGGGCATGGACTGTGGTGTGTGTGTGTGTATATATAAGTATCAGGGCATGGACTGTGGTGTGTGTGTATATATATAAGTATCAGGGCATGGACTGTGGTGTGTGTGTATATATATAAGTATCAGGGCATGGACTGTGGTGTGTGTGTATATATATAAGTCTCAGGGCCTGGACCGTGGTGTGTGTGTGTATATATATATAAGTCTCAGGGCCTGGACTGTGGTGTGTGTGAATATATATAAGTCTCAGGGCATGGACTGTGGTGTGTGTGTGTATATATATAAGTCTCAGGGCCTGGACTGTGGTGTGTGTGTATATATATAAGTCTCAGGGCCTGGACTGTGGTGTGTGTGTGTATATATATAAGTCTCAGGGCATGGACTGTGGTGTGTGTGTGTATATATATAAGTCTCAGGGCCTGGACTGTGGTGTGTGTGTGTATATATATAAGTCTCAGGGCCTGGACTGTGGTGTGTGTGTATATATATATAAGTCTCAGGGCCTGGACCGTGGTGTGTGTATATATATATAAGTCTCAGGGCATGGACTGTGGTGTGTGTGTGTATATATAAGTCTCAGGGCCTGGACTGTGGTGAGTGTGTGTGTGTGTATATATAAGTCTCAGGGCCTGGACTGTGGTGAGTGTGTGTGTGTATATATAAGTCTCAGGGCCTGGACTTTGGTGTCTGTGTATATATATAAGTCTCAGGGTCTGGACTGTGGTGTGTGTGTGTGTATATAAGTCTCAGGGCCTGGACTGTGGTGTCTGTGTGTATATATATAAGTCTCAGGGTCTGGACTTTGGTGTGTGTGTATATACATAAGTCTCAGGGCCTGGACCGTGGTGTGTGTGTGTGTATATATATAAGTCTCAGGGCCTGGACTGTGGTGTTTGTGTGTATATATATAAGTCTCAGGGCCTGGACTGTGGTGTGTGTGTGTATATATATAAGTCTCAGGGCCTGGACCGTGGTGTGTGTGTGTGTATATATATATAAGTCTCAGGGCCTGGACTGTGGTGTGTGTGTATATATATACGTCTCAGGGCCTGGACTGTGGTGAGTGTGTGTGTATATATATAAGTCTCAGGGCCTGGACTGTGGTGTTTGTGTATATATATAAGTCTCAGGGTCTGGACTGTGGTGTGTGTGTGTATATATATAAGTATCAGGGCCTGGACTGTGGTGTGTGTGTATATATATAAGTCTCAGGGCATGGACTGTGGTGTGTGTGTGTATATATATAAGTCTCAGGGCATGGACTGTGGTGTGTGTGTGTATATATGTAAGTCTCAGGGCCTGGACTGTGGTGTGTGTGTGTGTATATATATAAGTCTCAGGGCCTGGACTGTGGTGTATGTGTGTATATATATAAGTCTCAGGGCCTGGACTGTGGTGTCTGTGTGTATATATATAAGTCTCAGGGCCTGGACTGTGGTGTGTGTGTGTATATATATAAGTCTCAGGGCATGGATTGTGGTGTGTGTGTGTATATACATAAGTCTCAGGGCATGGACTGTGGTGTGTGTGTGTGTATATATATAAGTCTCAGGGCCTGGACTGTGGTGTGTGTGTGTATATATATAAGTCTCAGGGCCTGGACTGTGGTGTGTGTGTGTATATATATAAGTCTCAGGGAATGGACTGTGGTGTGTGTGTGTATATACATAAGTCTCAGGGCATGGACTGTGGTGTGTGTGTGTATATATATAAGTCTCAGGGCCTGGACTGTGGTGAGTGTGTGTGTGTATATATAAGTCTCAGGGCCTGGACTGTGGTGTGTGTGTATATATATATAAGTCTCAGGGCCTGGACTGTGGTGTGTGTGTGTATATATAAGTCTCAGGGCCTGGACTGTGGTGTGTGTGTGTATATATAAGTCTCAGGGCCTGGACTGTGGTGAGTGTGTGTATATATAAGTCTCAGGGCCTGGACTGTGGTGAGTGTGTGTGTGTATATATAAGTCTCAGGGCCTGGACTGTGGAGTGTGTGTGTATATATAAGTCTCAGGGCCTGGACTGTGGTGAGTGTGTGTGTGTATATATAAGTCTCAGGGCCTGGACTGTGGTGTGTGTGTGTATATATATATAAGTCTCAGGGCCTGGACTGTGGTGTGTGTGTATATATATAAGTCTCAGGGCCTGGACTGTGGTGTGTGTGTGTATATATATAAGTCTCAGGGCATGGACTGTGGTGTGTGTGTGTATATATATAAGTCTCAGGGCCTGGACTGTGGTGTGTGTGTATATATATAAGTCTCAGGGCCTGGACTGTGGTGTGTGTGTATATATATAAGTCTCAGGGCATGGACTGTGGTGTGTGTGTATATATATATAAGTCTCAGGGCCTGGACTGTGGTGTGTGTGTATATATATAAGTCTCAGGGCCTGGACTGTGGTGTGTGTGTATATATATATAAGTCTCAGGGCCTGGAGCGTGGTGTGTGTGTATATATATAAGTCTCAGGGCATGGACTGTGGTGTGTGTGTGTATATATATAAGTCTCAGGGCCTGGACAGTGGTGTGTGTGTGTATATATATAAGTCTCAGGGCCTGGACTGTGGTGTGTGGGTGTGTATATATATATAAGTCTCAGGGCATGGACTGTGGTGTGTGTGTGTGTATATATATAAGTCTCAGGGCCTGGACTGTGTTGTGTGTGTGTATATATATATAAGTCTCTGGGCCTGGACTGTGGTGTGAGTGTGTGTATATATATAAGTCTCAGGGCCTGGACTGTGGTGTGTGTGTGTATATATATATAAGTCTCAGGGTCTGGACTGTGGTGTGTGTGTGTATATATATATGTCTCAGGGCCTGGACTGTGGTGTGTGTATATATATATAAGTCTCAGGGCCTGGACTGTGGTGAGTGTGTGTGTGTATATATAAGTCTCAGGGCCTGGACTGTGGTGTGTGTGTCTATATATATAAGTCTCAGGGCCTGGACTGTGGTGTGTGTGTATATATATATATAAGTCTCAGGGCCTGGACCGTGGTGTGTGTGTGTATATATATATAAGTCTCAGGGCCTGGACTGTGGTGTGTGTGTGTATATATATATAAGTCTCTGGGCCTGGACTGTGGTGTGAGTGTGTGTATATATATAAGTCTCTGGGCCTGGACTGTGGTGTGAGTGTGTATATATATATAAGTCTCAGGGTCTGGACTGTGGTGTGTGTGTGTATATATATATAAGTCTCAGGGTCTGGACTGTGGTGTGTGTGTGTGTATATATATAAGTCTCAGGGCCTGGACTGTGGTGTGTGTATATATATATAAGTCTCTGGGCCTGGACTGTGGTGTGTGTGTGTGTATATATATAAGTCTCAGGGCCTGGACTGTGGTGTGTGTGTGTATATATATATAAGTCTCAGGGCCTGGACTGTGGTGTGTGTGTATATATATATAAGTCTCAGGGCCTGGACCGTGGTGTGTGTGTGTATATATATATAAGTCTCAGGGCCTGGACTGTGGTGTGTGTGTGTATATATAAGTCTCAGGGCCTGGACTGTGGTGTGTGTGTGTATATATAAGTCTCAGGGCCTGGACTGTGGTGAGTGTGTGTGTGTATATATAAGTCTCAGGGCCTGGACTGTGGTGAGTGTGTGTGTGTATATATAAGTCTCAGGGCCTGGACTGTGGTGTGTGTGTATATATATAAGTCTCAGGGCATGGACTGTGGTGTGTGTGTATATATATATATATATAAGTCTCAGGGCCTGGACTGTGGTGTGTGTGTATATATATAAGTCTCAGGGCCTGGACTGTGGTGTGTGTGTATATATCTCAGTCTCAGGGCCTGGACTGTGGTGTGTGTGTATATATATATAAGTCTCAGGGCCTGGACCGTGGTGTGTGTGTGTATATATAGAAAAGTCTCAGGGCCTGGACTGTGGTGTGTGTGTATATATATAAGTCTCAGGGCATGGACTGTGGTGTGTGTGTGTATATATATAAGTCTCAGGGCCTGGACTGTGGTGTGTGTGTGTATATATATATATAAGTCTCAGGGCCTGGACTGTGGTGTGTGTGTGTATATATATATAAGTCTCAGGGTCTGGACTGTGGTGTGTGTGTGTGTATATATATAAGTCTCAGGGCCTGGACTGTGGTGTGTGTATATATATATAAGTCTCTGGGCCTGGACTGTGGTGTGTGTGTGTGTATATATATAAGTCTCAGGGCCTGGACTGTGGTGTGTGTGTGTATATATATATAAGTCTCAGGGCCTGGACTGTGGTGTGTGTGTATATATATATAAGTCTCAGGGCCTGGACCGTGGTGTGTGTGTGTATATATATATAAGTCTCAGGGCCTGGACTGTGGTGTGTGTGTGTATATATAAGTCTCAGGGCCTGGACTGTGGTGTGTGTGTGTATATATAAGTCTCAGGGCCTGGACTGTGGTGAGTGTGTGTGTGTATATATAAGTCTCAGGGCCTGGACTGTGGTGTGTGTGTATATATATAAGTCTCAGGGCATGGACTGTGGTGTGTGTGTGTATATATATAAGTCTCAGGGCCTGGACTGTGGTGTGTGTGTGTATATATATAAGTCTCAGGGCATGGACTGTGGTGTGTGTGTGTATATACATAAGTCTCAGGGCATGGACTGTGGTGTGTGTGTGTGTATATATATAAGTCTCAGGGCCTGGACTGTGGTGTGTGTGTGTATATATATAAGTCTCAGGGCCTGGACTGTGGTGTGTGTGTGTATATATATAAGTCTCAGGGAATGGACTGTGGTGTGTGTGTGTATATACATAAGTCTCAGGGCATGGACTGTGGTGTGTGTGTGTATATATATAAGTCTCAGGGCCTGGACTGTGGTGAGTGTGTGTGTGTATATATAAGTCTCAGGGCCTGGACTGTGGTGTGTGTGTATATATATATAAGTCTCAGGGCCTGGACTGTGGTGTGTGTGTGTATATATAAGTCTCAGGGCCTGGACTGTGGTGTGTGTGTGTATATATAAGTCTCAGGGCCTGGACTGTGGTGAGTGTGTGTATATATAAGTCTCAGGGCCTGGACTGTGGTGAGTGTGTGTGTGTATATATAAGTCTCAGGGCCTGGACTGTGGAGTGTGTGTGTATATATAAGTCTCAGGGCCTGGACTGTGGTGAGTGTGTGTGTGTATATATAAGTCTCAGGGCCTGGACTGTGGTGTGTGTGTGTATATATATATAAGTCTCAGGGCCTGGACTGTGGTGTGTGTGTATATATATAAGTCTCAGGGCCTGGACTGTGGTGTGTGTGTGTATATATATAAGTCTCAGGGCATGGACTGTGGTGTGTGTGTGTATATATATAAGTCTCAGGGCCTGGACTGTGGTGTGTGTGTATATATATAAGTCTCAGGGCCTGGACTGTGGTGTGTGTGTATATATATAAGTCTCAGGGCATGGACTGTGGTGTGTGTGTATATATATATAAGTCTCAGGGCCTGGACGGTGGTGTGTGTGTATATATATAAGTCTCAGGGCCTGGACTGTGGTGTGTGTGTATATATATATAAGTCTCAGGGCCTGGAGCGTGGTGTGTGTGTATATATATAAGTCTCAGGGCATGGACTGTGGTGTGTGTGTGTATATATATAAGTCTCAGGGCCTGGACAGTGGTGTGTGTGTGTATATATATAAGTCTCAGGGCCTGGACTGTGGTGTGTGGGTGTGTATATATATAAGTCTCAGGGCATGGACTGTGGTGTGTGTGTGTGTATATATATAAGTCTCAGGGCCTGGACTGTGTTGTGTGTGTGTATATATATATAAGTCTCTGGGCCTGGACTGTGGTGTGAGTGTGTGTAGATATATAAGTCTCAGGGCCTGGACTGTGGTGTGTGTGTGTATATATATATAAGTCTCAGGGTCTGGACTGTGGTGTGTGTGTGTGTGTATATATATATGTCTCAGGGCCTGGACTGTGGTGTGTGTATATATATATAAGTCTCAGGGCCTGGACTGTGGTGAGTGTGTGTGTGTATATATAAGTCTCAGGGCCTGGACTGTGGTGTGTGTGTCTATATATATAAGTCTCAGGGCCTGGACTGTGGTGTGTGTGTATATATATATATAAGTCTCAGGGCCTGGACCGTGGTGTGTGTGTGTATATATATATAAGTCTCAGGGCCTGGACTGTGGTGTGTGTGTGTATATATATATAAGTCTCTGGGCCTGGACTGTGGTGTGAGTGTGTGTATATATATAAGTCTCTGGGCCTGGACTGTGGTGTGAGTGTGTATATATATATAAGTCTCAGGGTCTGGACTGTGGTGTGTGTGTGTATATATATATAAGTCTCAGGGTCTGGACTGTGGTGTGTGTGTGTGTATATATATAAGTCTCAGGGCCTGGACTGTGGTGTGTGTATATATATATAAGTCTCTGGGCCTGGACTGTGGTGTGTGTGTGTGTATATATATAAGTCTCAGGGCCTGGACTGTGGTGTGTGTGTGTATATATATATAAGTCTCAGGGCCTGGACTGTGGTGTGTGTGTATATATATATAAGTCTCAGGGCCTGGACCGTGGTGTGTGTGTGTATATATATATAAGTCTCAGGGCCTGGACTGTGGTGTGTGTGTGTATATATAAGTCTCAGGGCCTGGACTGTGGTGTGTGTGTGTATATATAAGTCTCAGGGCCTGGACTGTGGTGAGTGTGTGTGTGTATATATAAGTCTCAGGGCCTGGACTGTGGTGAGTGTGTGTGTGTATATATAAGTCTCAGGGCCTGGACTGTGGTGTGTGTGTATATATATAAGTCTCAGGGCATGGACTGTGGTGTGTGTGTATATATATATATATATAAGTCTCAGGGCCTGGACTGTGGTGTGTGTGTATATATATAAGTCTCAGGGCCTGGACTGTGGTGTGTGTGTATATATCTCAGTCTCAGGGCCTGGACTGTGGTGTGTGTGTATATATATATAAGTCTCAGGGCCTGGACCGTGGTGTGTGTGTGTATATATAGAAAAGTCTCAGGGCCTGGACTGTGGTGTGTGTGTATATATATAAGTCTCAGGGCATGGACTGTGGTGTGTGTGTGTATATATATAAGTCTCAGGGCCTGGACTGTGGTGTGTGTGTGTATATATATATATAAGTCTCAGGGCCTGGACTGTGGTGTGTGTGTGTATATATATATAAGTCTCAGGGTCTGGACTGTGGTGTGTGTGTGTGTATATATATAAGTCTCAGGGCCTGGACTGTGGTGTGTGTATATATATATAAGTCTCTGGGCCTGGACTGTGGTGTGTGTGTGTGTATATATATAAGTCTCAGGGCCTGGACTGTGGTGTGTGTGTGTATATATATATAAGTCTCAGGGCCTGGACTGTGGTGTGTGTGTATATATATATAAGTGTCAGGGCCTGGACCGTGGTGTGTGTGTGTATATATATATAAGTCTCAGGGCCTGGACTGTGGTGTGTGTGTGTATATATAAGTCTCAGGGCCTGGACTGTGGTGTGTGTGTGTATATATAAGTCTCAGGGCCTGGACTGTGGTGAGTGTGTGTGTGTATATATAAGTCTCAGGGCCTGGACTGTGGTGTGTGTGTATATATATAAGTCTCAGGGCATGGACTGTGGTGTGTGTGTATATATATATATATATAAGTCTCAGGGCCTGGACTGTGGTGTGTGTGTATATATATAAGTCTCAGGGCCTGGACTGTGGTGTGTGTGTATATATCTCAGTCTCAGGGCCTGGACTGTGGTGTGTGTGTATATATATATAAGTCTCAGGGCCTGGACCGTGGTGTGTGTGTGTATATATAGAAAAGTCTCAGGGCCTGGACTGTGGTGTGTGTGTATATATATAAGTCTCAGGGCATGGACTGTGGTGTGTGTGTGTATATATATAAGTCTCAGGGCCTGGACTGTGGTGTGTGTGTGTATATATATAAGTCTCAGGGCATGGACTGTGGTGTGTGTGTGTATATATATAAGTCTCAGGGCCTGGACTGTGGTGTGTGTGTGTATATATATAAGTCTCAGGGCCTGGACTGTGGTGTGTGTGTGTATATATAAGTCTCAGGGCCTGGACTGTGGTGAGTGTGTGTGTGTATATCTTAGTCTCAGGGCCTGGACTGTGGTGTGTGTGTATATATATAAGTCTCAGGGCATGGACTGTGGTGTGTGTGTATATATATATATATATAAGTCTCAGGGCCTGGACTGTGGTGTGTGTGTATATATATAAGTCTCAGGGCCTGGACTGTGGTGTGTGTGTATATATCTCAGTCTCAGGGCCTGGACTGTGGTGTGTGTGTGTGTATATATATAAGTCTCAGGGTCTGGACTGTGGTGTGTGTGTATATATATATAAGTCTCAGGGCCTGGACTGTGGTGTGTGTGTGTGTATATATATAAGTCTCAGGGCCTGGACTGTGGTGTGTGTGTATATATATATAAGTCTCAGGGCCTGGACCGTGGTGTGTGTGTGTATATATATATAAGTCTCAGGGCCTGGACTGTGGTGTGTGTGTATATATATAAGTCTCAGGGCATGGACTGTGGTGTGTGTGTGTATATATATAAGTCTCAGGGCATGGACTGTGGTGTGTGTGTGTATATATATAAGTCTCAGGGCCTGGACTGTGGTGTGTGTGTGTATATATATAAGTCTCAGGGCCTGGACTGTGGTGTGTGTGTATATATATAAGTCTCAGGGCCTGGACTGTGGTGTGTGTGTATATATATAAGTCTCAGGGCCTGGACTGTGGTGAGTGTGTGTGTGTATATATAAGTCTCAGGGCCTGGACTGTGGTGAGTGTGTGTGTGTATATATAAGTCTCAGGGCCTGGACTGTGGTGTGTGTGTGTATATATAAGTCTCAGGGCCTGTACTGTGGTGAGTGTTTGTGTGTATATATAAGTCTCAGGGCCTGGACTGTGGTGAGTGTGTGTGTGTATATATAAGTCTCAGGGCCTGGACTGTGGTGAGTGTGTGTGTGTATATATAAGTCTCAGGGCCTGGACTGTGGTGTGTGTGTGTATATATATAAGTCTCAGGGCCTGGACTGTGGTGTGTGTGTGTATATATATAAGTCTCAGGGCCTGGACTGTGGTGAGTGTGTGTGTGTATATATAAGTCTCAGGGCCTGGACTGTGGTGTGTGTGTGTATATATATATCAGTCTCAGGGCATGGACTGTGGTGTGTGTGTGTATATATATAAGTCTCAGGGCCTGGACTGTGGTGTGTGTGTGTATATATAAGTCTCAGGGCATGGACTGTGGTGTGTGTGTGTATATATATAAGTCTCAGGGTCTGGACTGTGGTGTGTGTGTGTGTATATATAAGTCTCAGGGCCTGGACTGTGGTGTCTGTGTGTATATATATAAGTCTCAGGGTCTGGACTGTGGTGTGTGTGTGTATATATATAAGTCTCAGGGCCTGGACCGTGGTGTGTGTGTGTGTATATATATAAGTCTCAGGGCCTGGACTGTGGTGTTTGTGTGTGTATATATATAAGTATCAGGGCCTGGACTGTGGTGTGTGTGTGTATATATATAAGTCTCAGGGCCTGGACTGTGGTGAGTGTGTGTGTATATATATAAGTCTCAGGGCCTGGACTGTGGTGTTTGTGTGTATATATATAAGTCTCAGGGCCTGGACAGTGGTGTGTGTGTGTGTATATATATAAGTCTCAGGGCCTGGACTGTGGTGTGTGTGTGTATATATATAAGTCTCAGGGCCTGGACTGTGGTGAGTGTGTGTGTATATATATAAGTCTCAGGGCCTGGACTGTGGTGTGTGTGTGTATATATATAAGTCTCAGGGCCTGGACCGTGGTGTGTGTGTGTGTATATATAAGTCTCAGGGCCTGGACTGTGGTGTGTGTGTGTATATATATAAGTCTCAGGGCCTGGACCGTGGTGTGTGTGTGTATATATAAGTCTCAGGGCCTGGACTGTGGTGTTTGTGTGTGTATATATATAAGTATCAGGGCCTGGACTGTGGTGTGTGTGTGTATATATATAAGTCTCAGGGCCTGGACTGTGGTGAGTGTGTATATATATAAGTCTCAGGGCCTGGACTGTGGTGTGTGTGTGTATATATATAAGTCTCAGGGCCTGGACTGTGGTGTTTGTGTGTATATATATAAGTCTCAGGGCCTGGACAGTGGTGTGTGTGTGTGTATATATATAAGTCTCAGGGCCTGGACTGTGGTGTGTGTGTGTATATATATAAGTCTCAGGGCCTGGACTGTGGTGAGTGTGTGTGTATATATATAAGTCTCAGGGCCTGGACTGTGGTGTGTGTGTGTATATATATAAGTCTCAGGGCCTGGACCGTGGTGTGTGTGTGTGTGTATATATATAAGTCTCAGGGCCTGGACTGTGGTGTGTGTGTGTATATATATAAGTCTCAGGGCCTGGACCGTGGTGTGTGTGTGTGTATATATATAAGTCTCAGGGCCTGGACTGTGGTGTGTGTGTGTATATATATAAGTCTCAGGGCCTGGACTGTGGTGAGTGTGTGTGTATATATATAATTCTCAGGGCCTGGACTGTGGTGTTTGTGTATATATATAAGTCTCAGGGTCTGGACTGTGGTGTGTGTGTGTATATATATAAGTATCAGGGCCTGGACTGTGGTGTGTGTGTATATATATAAGTCTCAGGGCATGGACTGTGGTGTGTGTGTGTATATATATAAGTCTCAGGGCATGGACTGTGGTGTGTGTGTGTATATATGTAAGTCTCAGGGCCTGGACTGTGGTGTGTGTGTGTGTATATATATAAGTCTCTGGGCCTGGACTGTGGTGTATGTGTGTATATATATAAGTCTCAGGGCCTGGACTGTGGTGTCTGTGTATATATATATAAGTCTCAGGGCCTGGACTGTGGTGTGTGTGTGTATATATATATATATAAGTCTCAGGGTCTGGACTGTGGTGTGTGTGTGTATATATATATAAGTCTCAGGGTCTGGACTGTGGTGTGTGTGTGTATATATATAAGTCTCAGGGCCTGGACTGTGGTGTGTGTGTGTGTATATATATATAAGTCTCAGGGCCTGGACTGTGGTGTCTGTGTATATATATATATAAGTCTCAGGGCCTGGACTGTGGTGTGTGTGTGTATATATATATAAGTCTCAGGGCCTGGACTGTGGTGTGTGTGTGTATATATATAAGTCTCAGGGCATGGACTGTGGTGTGTGTGTGTGTATATATAAGTATCAGGGCCTGGACTGTGATGTGTGTGTGTATATATAAGTCTCAGGGCCTGGACTGTGGTGTGTGTGTATATATATATAAGTCTCAGGGCATGGACGGTGGTGTGTGTGTGTGTATATATAAGTATCAGGGCCTGGACTGTGATGTGTGTGTGTATATATAAGTCTCAGGGTCTGGACTGTGGTGTGTGTGTGTGTATATATATAAGTCTCAGGGCCTGGACTGTGGTGTGTGTGTGTGTATATATATAAGTCTCAGGGCCTGGACTGTGGTGTCTGTGTATATATATATAAGTCTCAGGGCCTGCACTGTGGTGTGTGTGTGTATATATATATAAGTCTCAGGGCCTGGACTGTGGTGTGTGTGTGTATATATGTAAGTCTCAGGGCCTGGACTGTGGTGTGTGTGTGTATATATATAAGTCTCAGGGCCTGGACTGTGCTGAGTGTGTGTATATATATAAGTCTCAGGGCCTGGACTGTGGTGTCTGTGTGTATATATATAAGTCTCAGGGCCTGGACTGTGCTGAGTGTGTGTATATATATAAGTCTCAGGGCCTGGACTGTGGTGTCTGTGTGTATATATATAAGTCTCAGGGCCTGGACTGTGGTGTGTGTGTGTATATATATAAGTTTCAGGGCCTGGACTGTGGAGAGTGTGTGTATATATATAAGTCTCAGGGCATGGACTGTGGTGTGTGTGTGGAAATATATAAGTCTCAGGGTCTGGACTGTGGTGAGTGTGTGTATATATATAAGTCTCAGGGCCTGGACTGTGGTGTGTGTGTATATATATAAGTCTCAGGGCCTGGACTGTGGTGTGTGTGTATATATATAATTCTCAGGGTCTGGACTGTGGTGTTTGTGTGTATATATATAAGTCTCAGGGCCTGGACTGTGGTGTCTGTGTGTATATGTATAAGTCTCAGGGTCTGGACTGTGGTGTTTGTGTGTATATATATAAGTCTCAGGGCCTGGACTGTGGTGTGTGTGTATATATATAATTCTCAGGGTCTGGACTGTGGTGTTTGTGTGTATATATATAAGTCTCAGGGCCTGGACTGTGGTGTTTGTGTGTATATATATAAGTCTCAGGGTCTGGACTGTGGTGTGTGTGTGTATATATATAAGTCTCAGGGCCTGGACTGTGGTGTGTGTGTATATATATAATTCTCAGGGTCTGGACTGTGGTGTTTGTGTGTATATATATAAGTCTCAGGGCCTGGACTGTGGTGAGTGTGTGTATATATATAAGTCTCCGGGCCTGGACTGTGGTGTCTGTGTGTATATATATAAGTCTCAGGGCCTGGACTGTGGTGTGTGTATATATATAAGTCTCAGGGCCTGGACTGTGGTGTGTGTGTATATATATAATTCTCAGGGTCTGGACTGTGGTGTTTGTGTGTATATATATAAGTCTCAGGGCCTGGACTGTGGTGTTTGTGTGTATATATATAAGTCTCAGGGTCTGGACTGTGGTGTGTGTGTGTATATATATAAGTCTCAGGGCCTGGACTGTGGTGTGTGTGTATATATATAATTCTCAGGGTCTGGACTGTGGTGTTTGTGTGTATATATATAAGTCTCAGGGCCTGGACTGTGGTGAGTGTGTGTATATATATAAGTCTCAGGGCCTGGACTGTGGTGTCTGTGTGTATATATATAAGTCTCAGGGCCTGGACTGTGGTGTGTGTATATATATAAGTCTCAGGGCCTGGACTGTGGTGTGTGTGTATATATATAATTCTCAGGGTCTGGACTGTGGTGTTTGTGTGTATATATATAAGTCTCAGGGCCTGGACTGTGGTGTCTGTGTGTATATATATAAGTCTCAGGGCCTGGACTGTGGTGTGTGTATATATATAAGTCTCAGGGCCTGGACTGTGGTGTGTGTGTATATATATAATTCTCAGGGTCTGGACTGTGGTGTTTGTGTGTATATATATAAGTCTCAGGGCCTGGACTGTGGTGTTTGTGTGTATATATATAAGTCTCAGGGTCTGGACTGTGGTGTGTGTGTGTATATATATAAGTCTCAGGGCCTGGACTGTGGTGTGTGTGTATATATATAAGTCTCAGGGCCTGGACTGTGGTGTGTGTGTGTGTATATATATATAAGTCTCAGGTTCTGGACTGTGGTGTGTGTGTGTATATATGTAAGTCTCAGGGCCTGGACTGTGGTGTGTGTGTGTGTATATATATATAAGTCTCAGGGCCTGGACTGTGGTGTGTGTGTGTGTATATATATAAGTCTCAGGGCCTGGACTGTGGTGTCTGTGTATATAGATATAAGTCTCAGGGCCTGGACTGTGGTGTATGTATATATATAAGTCTCAGGGCCTGGACTGTGGTGTGTGTGTGTATATATATATAAGTCTCAGGGTCTGGACTGTGGTGTGTGTGTATATATATAAGTCTCAGGGCCTGGACTGTGGTGTGTGTGTGTATATATATAAGTCTCAGGGCCTGGACTGTGGTGTGTGTGTGTATATATATAAGTCTCAGGGCCTGGACTGTGGTGTGTGTGTGTATATATATAAGTCTCAGGGCCTGGACTGTGGTGTGTGTGTGTATATATATAAGTATCAGGGCCTGGACTGTGGTGTGTGTGTATATATATAAGTCTCAGGGCCTGGACTGTGGTGTGTGTGTGTGTATATATAAGGCTTGGCCATGTGAGCCGCATGGAAGATGGCAGGATCCCCAAAGACACATTGTACAGCGAGCTCGCCACTGGTATCAGACCCACCGGCCGTCCATGTCTCCGTTATAAAGACGTCTGCAAACGCGACATGAAATCGTGTGACATTGATCACAAGTCGTGGGAGTCAGTTGCCAGCATTCGCCAGAGCTGGCGGGCAGCCATAAAGACAGGGCTAAATTGTGGCGAGTCGAAGAGACTTAGTAGTTGGCAGGAAAAAAGACAGAGGCGCAAGGGGAGAGCCAACTGTGCAACAGCCCCAACAAACAAATTTCTCTGCAGCACCTGTGGAAGAGCCTGTTACTCCAGAATTGGCCTTTATAGCCACTCCAGGCGCTGCTTCACAAACCACTGACCACCTCCAGGCGCGTATCCATTGTCTCTCGAGATAAGGAGGCCCAAAAGAATATATATATAAGTCTCAGGGTCTGGACTGTGGTGTGTGTGTATATATATAAGTCTCAGGGCCTGGACTGTGGTGTGTGTGTATATATGTAAGTCTCAGGGCCTGGACTGTGGTGTGTGTGTGTATATATATATATATATAAGTCTCAGGGCCTGGACTGTGGTGTGTGTGTGTGTATATATATAATTCTCAGGGTCTGGACTGTGGTGTGTGTGTGTATATATATATATATAAGTCTCAGGGCCTGGACTGTGGTGTGTGTGTGTGTATATATATAATTCTCAGGGTCTGGACTGTGGTGTTTGTGTGTATGTATATATATATAAGTCTCAGGGTCTGGACTGTGGTGTGTGTGTGTATATATATAAGTCTCTTGGTCTGGACTGTGGTGTGTGTGTGTGTATATATATAAGTCTCAGGGTCTGGACTGTGGTGTTTGTGTGTATATATATATATATAAGTCTCAGGGTCTGGACTGTGTTGTGTGTGTGTATATATATAAGTCTCAGGGCCTGGACTGTGGTGTGTGTCTATATATATAAGTCTCAGGGCCTGGACTGTGGTGTGTGTGTGTATATATATATATATAAGTCTCAGGGTCTGGACTGTGGTGTTTGTGTGTATATATATATATATAAGTCTCAGGGTCTGGACTGTGGTGTGTGTGTATATATATAAGTCTCAGGGCCTGGACTGTGGTGTGTGTCTATATATATAAGTCTCAGGGCCTGGACTGTGGTGTGTGTGTGTGTATATATATAAGTCTCAGGGCATGGACTGTGGTGTGTGTGTGTATATATATAAGTCTCAGGGCATGGACTGTGGTGTGTGTGTGTTTATATATAAGTCTCTTGGTCTGGACTGTAGTGTGTGTGTGTGTATATATATAATTCTCAGGGTCTGGACTGTGGTGTTTGTGTGTATATATATATATATAAGTCTCAGGGTCCGGACTGTGGTGTGTGTGTGTATATATATAAGTCTCTTGGTCTGGACTGTGGTGTGTGTGTGTGTATATATATAATTCTCAGGGTCTGGACTGTGGTGTTTGTGTGTATATATATATATATAAGTCTCAGGGTCTGGACTGTGGTGTGTGTGTGTATATATATAAGTCTCTTGGTCTGGACTGTGGTGTGTGTGTGTGTATATATATAAGTCTCAGGGCATGGACTGTGGTGTGTGTGTGTATATATATAAGTCTCAGGGCATGGACTGTGGTGTGTGTGTGTTTATATATATAAGTCTCAGGGTCTGGACTGTGGTGTTTGTGTGTATGTATATATATATAAGTCTCAGGGTCTGGACTGTGGTGTGTGTGTGTATATATATAAGTCTCTTGGTCTGGACTGTGGTGTGTGTGTGTGTATATATATAATTCTCAGGGTCTGGACTGTGGTGTTTGTGTGTATATATATATATATAAGTCTCAGGGTCTGGACTGTGGTGTGTGTGTGTATATATATAAGTCTCAGGGCATGGACTGTGGTGTGTGTGTGTGTATATATATAATTCTCAGGGTCTGGACTGTGGTGTTTGTGTGTATGTATATATATATAAGTCTCAGGGCCTGGACTGTGGTGTGTGTCTATATATATAAGTCTCAGGGCCTGGACTGTGGTGTGTGTGTGTGTATATATATAAGTCTCAGGGCATGGACTGTGGTGTGTGTGTGTATATATATAAGTCTCAGGGCCTGGACTGTGGTGTGTGTGTGTGTATATATATAAGTCTCAGGGCATGGACTGTGGTTTGTGTGTGTATATATATATAAGTCTCAGGGCCTGGACTGTGGTGTGTGTGTGTATATATATAAGTATCAGGGCCTGGACTGTGGTGTGTGTGTGTATATATATATAAGTCTCTGGGCCTGGACTCTGGTGTGTGTGTGTATATATATATGTCTCAGGGCCTGGACTGTGCTGAGTGTGTGTATATATATAAGTCTCAGGGTCTGGACTGTGGTGTGTGTGTGTGTATATATATAATTCTCAGGGTCTGGACTGTGGTGTTTGTGTGTATATATATAAGTCTCTGGGTCTGGAATGTGGTGTGTGTGTGTGTATATATATAATTCTCAGGGTCTGGACTGTGGTGTGTGTGTGTATATATATAAGTATCAGGGTCTGGACTGTGGTGAGTGTGTGTATATATATATAATTCTCAGGGTCTGGACTGTGGTGTGTGTGTATATATATAAGTCTCAGGGCCTGGACTGTGGTGTGTGTCTATATATATAAGTCTCAGGGCCTGGACTGTGGTGTGTGTGTGTATATATATAATTCTCAGGGTCTGGACTGTGGTGTTTGTGTGTATATATATATATATAAGTCTCAGGGCCTGGACTGTGGTGTGTGTGTGTGTATATATATAATTCTCAGGGTCTGGACTGTGGTGTTTGTGTGTATATATATATATATAAGTCTCAGGGTCTGGACTGTGGTGTGTGTGTGTATATATATAAGTCTCTGGGTCTGGACTGTGGTGTGTGTGTGTGTATATATATAATTCTCAGGGTCTGGACTGTGGTGTGTGTGTGTATATATATAAGTATCAGGGTCTGGACTGTGGTGAGTGTGTGTATATATATATAATTCTCAGGGTCTGGACTGTGGTGTGTGTGTGTGTATATATATAATTCTCAGGGTCTGGACTGTGGTGTGTGTGTGTGTATATATATAAGTCTCAGGGCATGGACTGTGGTGTGTGTGTGTGTATATATAAGTCTCAGGGTCTGGACTGTGGTGTGTGTGTGTGTATATATATAAGTCTCACGGCCTGGACTGTTGTGTGTGTGTGTATATATATATAATTCTCAGGGTCTGGACTGTGGTGTGTGTGTGTGTATATATATAATTCTCAGGGTCTGGACTGTGGTGTGTGTGTGTGTATATATATAAGTATCAGGGCCTGGACTGTGGTGTGTGTGTGTATATATATAAGTCTCAGGGCCTGGACTGTGGTGTGTGTGTATATATATAAATATAAGTCTCAGTGTCTGGACTGTGGTGAGTGTGTGTGTATATATATAAGTCTCAGGGCATGGACTGTGGTGTGTGTGTGTGTGTATATATATAAGTCTCAGGGCATGGACTGTGGTGTGTGAGTGTGTGTGTATATATATAAGTCTCAGGGCCTGGACTGTGGTAAGTGTGTGTGTGTATATATATAAGTCTCAGGGCATGGACTGTGGTGTGTGTGTGTGTATATATAAGTCTCTGGGCCTGGACTGTGGTGAGTGTGTGTGTATATATATAAGTCTCAGGGCCTGGACTGTGGTGTGTGTGTGTATATATATAAGTCTCAGGGCCTGGACTGTGGTGTGTGTGTGTATATATATAAGTCTCAGTGCCTGGACTGTGGTGTGTGTGTGTATATATATAAGTCTCAGGGCCTGGACAGTGGTGTGTGTGTGTGTATATATATAAGTCTCAGGGCCTGGACAGTGGTGTGTGTGTGTGTATATATATAAGTCTCAGGGCCTGGACTGTGGTGTGTGTGTGTGTATATATATAAGTATCAGGGCCTGGACTGTGGTGTGTGTGTATATATATAAGTCTCAGGGCCTGGACAGTGGTGTGTGTGTGTGTATATATATAAGTCTCAGGGCCTGGACAGTGGTGTGTGTGTGTGTATATATATAAGTCTCAGGGCCTGGACTGTGGTGTGTTTGTGTGTGTATATATATAAGTCTCAGGGCCTGGACTGTGGTGTGTGTGTGTGTATATATATAAGTCTCAGGGCCTGGACAGTGGTGTGTGTGTGTGTATATATATAAGTCTCAGGGCCTGGACTGTGGTGTGTTTGTGTGTGTATATATATAAGTCTCAGGGCCTGGACTGTGGTGTGTTTGTGTGTGTATATATATAAGTCTCAGGGCCTGGACTGTGGTGTGTGTGTGTGTATATATATAAGTCTCAGGGCCTGGACTGTGGTGTGTGTGTGTATATATATAAGTCTCAGGGCCTGGACTGTGGTGTGTGTGTGTGTATATATATAAGTCTCAGGGTCTGGACTGTGGTGTGTGTCTGTGTATATATATAAGTCTCAGGGCCTGGACTGTGGTGTGTGTCTGTGTATATATATAAGTCTCAGGGCCTGGACTGTGGTGTGTGTGTGTGTATATATATAAGTCTCAGGGCCTGGACTGTGGTGTGTGTGTGTATATATATAAGTCTCAGGGCCTGGACTGTGTTGTGTGTGTGTGTATATATATAAGTCTCAGGGCCTGGACTGTGGTGTGTGTGTGTATATAAATAAGTCTCAGGGCCTGGACTGTGGTGTGTGTGTGTATATATATAAGTCTCAGGGCCTGGACTGTGGTGTGTGTGTATATATATAAGTCTCAGGGCCTGGACTGTGGTGTGTGTGTGTATATATAAGTATCAGGGCCTGGACTGTGGTGTGTGTGTGTGTATATATATAAGTCTCAGGGCCTGGACTGTGGTGTGTGTGTGTATATATATAAGTCTCAGGGCCTGGACTGTGGTGTGTGTGTGTGTATATATATAAGTCTCAGGGCCTGGACTGTGGTGTATGTGTATATATATAAGTCTCAGGGCCTGGACTGTGGTGTGTGTGTGTATATATATATAAGTCTCAGGGCCTGGACTGTGGTGTGTGTGTGTATATATATAAGTCTCAGGGCCTGGACTGTGGTGTGTGTGTGTATATATATATAAGTCTCAGGGCCTGGACTGTGGTGTGTGTGTGTATATATATAAGTCTCAGGGCCTGGACTGTGGTGTGTGTGTGTATATATATATAAGTATCAGGGCCTGGACTGTGGTGTGTGTGTGTATATATATATAAGTCTCAGGGCCTGGACTGTGGTGTGTGTGTGTATATATATAAGTCTCAGGGCCTGGACTGTGGTGTGTGTGTGTGTATATATATAAGTCTCAGGGCCTGGACTGTGGTGTGTGTGTGTATATATATATAAGTATCAGGGCATGGACTGTGGTGTGTGTGTGTATATATATAAGTCTCAGGGCCTGGACTGTGGTGTGTGTGTGTGTGTATATATATAAGTATCAGGGCCTGGACTGTGGTGTGTGTGTGTATATATATAAGTCTCAGGGCCTGGACTGTGGTGTGTGTGTGTGTGTATATATATAAGTATCAGGGCCTGGACTGTGGTGTGTGTGTGTATATATATAAGTCTCAGGGCATGGACTGTGGTGTGTGTGTGTGTGTATATATATAAGTATCAGGGCCTGGACTGTGGTGTGTGTGTGTATATATATAAGTCTCAGGGCATGGACTGTGGTGTGTGTGTGTGTGTATATATATAAGTATCAGGGCCTGGACTGTGGTGTGTCTGTGTGTATATATATAAGTCTCAGGGCATGGACTGTGGTGTGTGTGTATATATATATAAGTCTCAGGGCCTGGACTGTGGTGTGTGTGTGTATATATATATAAGTCTCAGGGCCTGGACTGCGGTGTGTGTGTGAGTGTATATATATAAGTCTCAGGGCCTGGACTGTGGTGTGTGTGTGTATATATATATAAGTCTCAGGGCCTGGACTGTGGTGTCTGTGTGTATATATATAAGTCTCAGGGCCTGGACTGTGGTGTGTGTGTGTGTATATATATAAGTTTCAGGGCCTGGACTGTGGTGTGTGTGTGTATATATATAAGTCTCAGGGCCTGGAATGTGGTGTGTGTGTGTATATATATAAGTATCAGGGCCTGGACTGTGGTGTGTGTGTGTATATATATAAGTCTCAGGGCCTGGACTGTGGTGTTTGTGTGTATATATATAAGTCTCAGGGCCTGGACTGTGGTGTGTGTGTGTATATATCTAAGTCTCAGGGCCTGGACTGTGGTGTGTGTGTGTATATATATATAAGTCTCAGGGCCTGGACTGTGGTGTGTGTGTGTATATATATAAGTCTCAGTGCCTGGACTGTGGTGTGTGTGTGTATATATAAGTCTCAGGGCCTGGTCTGTGGTGTGTGTGTGTATATATATAAGTCTCAGGGTCTGGACTGTGGTGTGTATATATATATATATAAGTCTCAGGGCATGGACTGTGGTGTGTGTGTATATATATATAAGTCTCTGGGCCTGGACTGTGGTGTGTGTGTGTGTATATATATAAGTCTCAGGGCCTGGTCTGTGGTGTGTGTGTGTATATATCTAAGTCTCAGGGCCTGGACTGTGGTGTGTGTGTGTATATATATATATAAGTCTCTGGGCCTGGACTGTGGTGTGTGTGTGTATATATATAAGTCTCAGGGCATGGACTGGGGTGTGTGTGTGTATATATATAAGTCTCAGGGCATGGACTGTGGTGTGTGTGTGTATATATATAAGTCTCAGGGCCTGGACTGTGGTGTGTGTGTGTGTATATATATAAGTCTCAGGGCATGGACTGTGGTGTGTGTGTGTATATATATAAGTCTCAGGGCATGGACTGTGGTGTGTGTGTGTATATATATAGGTCTCAGGGCCTGGACTGTGGTGTGTGTGTGTATATCTATAAGTCTCAGGGCATGGACTGTGGTGTGTGTGTGTATATATATAAGTCTCAGGGCCTGGACTGTGGTGTGTGTGTGTATATATATAAGTCTCAGGGTCTGGACTGTGGTGTGTGTGTGTGTATATATATAAGTCTCAGGGCATGGACTGTGGTGTGTGTGTGTATAAATATAAGTCTCAGGGCATGGACTGTGGTGTGTGTGTATGTATATATAAAAGTCTCAGGGCCTGGACTGTGGTGTGTGTGTGTGTATATATATAAGTCTCAGGGCATGGACTGTGGTGTGTGTGTGTGTATATATATAAGTCTCAGGGCATGGACTGTGGTGTGTGTGTGTATATATATAAGTCTCAGGGCCTGGACTGTGGTGTGTGTGTGTGTATATATATAAGTCTCAGGGCATGGACTGTGGTGTGTGTGTGTGTATATACATAAGTCTCAGGGCCTGGACTGTGGTGTGTGTGTGTGTATATATATAAGTCTCAGGGCCTGGACTGTGGTGTGTGTGTGTGTATATATATAAGTCTCAGGGCATGGACTGTGGTGTGTGTGTGTATATATATAAGTCTCAGGGCCTGGACTGTGGTGTGTTTGTGTATATATATATAAGTCTCAGTGCATGGACTGTGGTGTGTGTGTATATATATATATATAAGTCTCAGGGCATGGACTGTGGTGTGTGTGTGTGTATATATATAAGTCTCAGGGCCTGGACTGTGGTGAGTGTGTGTATATATATAAGTCTCCGGGCCTGGACTGTGGTGTGTGTGTGTGTATATATATAAGTCTCAGGGCCTGGACTGTGGTGTGTGTGTGTATATATATATAAGTCTCAGGGCCTGGACTGTGGTGTGTGTGTGTGTATATATATAAGTCTCAGGGCCTGGACTGTGGTGTGTGTGTGTGTATATATATAAGTCACAGGGCATGGACTGTGGTGTGTGTGTGTGTATATATATAAGTCTCAGGGCCTGGACTGTGGTGTGTGTGTGTGTATATATATAAGTCACAGGGCCTGGACTGTGGTGTGTGTGTGTATATATATAAGTATCAGGGCCTGGACTGTGGTGTGTGTGTATGTATATATATAAGTCTCAGGGCCTGGACTGTAGTGTGTGTGTGTGTATATATATAAGTCTCAGGGCCTGGACTGTTGGTGTGTGTGTGTGTATGTATATAAGTCACAGGGCATGGACTGTGGTGTGTGTGTGTGTATATATATAAGTCTCAGGGCCTGGACTGTGGTGTGTGTGTGTGTGTATATATAAGTCACAGGGCCTGGACTGTGGTGTGTGTGTATATATATAAGTATCAGGGCCTGGACTGTGGTGTGTGTGTATATATATATAAGTCTCAGGGTCTGGACTGTGGTGTGTGTGTGTGTATATATATAAGTCACAGGGCCTGGACTGTGGTGTGTGTGTGTATATATATAAGTATCAGGGCCTGGACTGTGGTGTGTGTGTGTGTATATATATAAGTCTCAGGGCCTGGACTGTGGTGTCTGTGTGTATATATATAAGTCTCAGGGCCTGGACTGTGGTGTGTGTGTGTGTATATATATAAGTCTCAGGGCCTGGACTGTGGTGTGTGTGTGTGTATATATATAAGTCTCAGGGCCTGGACTGTGGTGTGTGTGTGTGTATATATATAAGTCTCAGGGCCTGGACTGTGGTGTGTGTGTGTGTATATATATAAGTCTCAGGGCCTGGACTGTGGTGTGTGTGTGTGTATATATATAAGTCTCAGGGCCTGGACTGTGGTGTCTGTGTGTATATATATAAGTCTCAGGGTCTGGACTGTGGTGTGTGTGTGTGTATATATATAAGTCTCAGGGCCTGGACTGTGGTGTGTGTGTGTGTATATATATAAGTCTCAGGGCCTGGACTGTGGTGAGTGTGTGTATATATATAAGTCTCAGGGCCTGGACTGTGGTGTGTGTGTGTGTATATATATAAGTCTCAGGGCCTGGACTGTGGTGTCTGTGTGTATATATATAAGTCTCAGGGTCTGGACTGTGGTGTGTGTGTGTGTATATATATAAGTCTCAGGGCCTGGACTGTGGTGTGTGTGTGTGTATATATATAAGTCTCAGGGTCTGGACTGTGGTGTGTGTGTGTGTATATATATAAGTCTCAGGGCCTGGACTGTGGTGTGTGTGTGTGTATATATATAAGTCTCAGGGCCTGGACTGTGGTGTCTGTGTGTATATATATAAGTCTCAGGGTCTGGACTGTGGTGTGTGTGTGTGTATATATATAAGTCTCAGGGCCTGGACTGTGGTGTGTGTGTGTGTATATATATAAGTCTCAGGGCCTGGACTGTGGTGAGTGTGTGTATATATATAAGTCTCAGGGCCTGGACTGTGGTGTGTGTATATATATATATAAGTCTCAGGGTCTGGACTGTGGTGTGTGTGTGTGTATATATATGTCTCAGGGCCTGGACTGTGGTGTGTGTGTATATATATAAGTCTCAGGGCATGGACAGTGGTGTGTGTGTGTGTATATATAAGTCTCAGGGCCTGGACTGTGGTGTGTGTGTGTATATATATAAGTATCAGGGCCTGGACTGTGGTGTGTGTGTGTGTGTATATATATAAGTCTCAGGGCATGGACTGTGGTGTGTGTGTGTGTATATATAAGTCTCAGGGCCTGGACTGTGGTGTCTGTGTGTGTATATATATATATATAAGTCTCAGGGCCTGGACTGTGGTGAGTGTGTGTATATATATAAGTCTCAGGGCCTGGACTGTGGTGTGTGTATATATATATAAGTCTCAGGGTCTGGACTGTGGTGTGTGTGTGTGTATATATATAAGTATCAGGGCCTGGACTGTGGTGTGTGTGTGTGTATATATATATAAGTCTCAGGGCATGGACTGTGGTGTGTGTGTGTATATATATATAAGTCTCAGGGCCTGGACTGTGGTGTGTGTGTGTATATATATATAAGTATCAGGGCATGGACTGTGGTGTGTGTGTGTATATATTTAAGTCTCAGGGCATGGACTGTGGTGTGTGTGTGTATATATATAAGTCTCAGGGCATGGACTGTGGTGTGTGTGTGTGTGTATATATATAAGTCTCAGGGCCTGGACTGTGGTGTGTGTGTGTGTATATATATAGGTCTCAGGGCATGGACTGTGGTGTGTGTGTGTATATATATAAGTCTCAGGGCATGGACTGTGGTGTGTGTGTGTGTATATATATAAGTCTCAGGGCATGGACTGTGGTGTGTGTGTGTATATATATAAGTCTCAGGGCATGGACTGTGGTGTGTGTGTGTGTATATATATAAGTCTCAGGGTCTGGACTGTGGTGTGTGTGTGTATATATATAAGTCTCAGGGCATGGACTGTGGTGTGTGTGTGTGTATATTTTTAAGTCTCAGGGCATGGACTGTGGTGTGTGTGTGTGTATATATATATAAGTCTCAGGGTCTGGACTGTGGTGTGTGTGCGTGTATATATATATAAGTATCAGGGCCTGGACTGTGGTGTGTGTGTGTATATATATATAATTCTCAGGGCCTGGACTGTGGTGTGTGTGTGTATTTATATAAGTCTCAGGGTCTGGACTGTGGTGTGTGTGTATATATATATAAGTCTCAGGGTCTGGACTGTGGTGTGTGTGTGTGTATATATATAAGTATCAGGGCCTGGACTGTGGTGTGTGTGTGTGTATATATATAAGTCTCAGGGCCTGGACTGTTGGTGTGTGTGTGTGTATATATATAAGTCACAGGGCATGGACTGTGGTGTGTGTGTGTGTATATATATAAGTCTCAGGGCCTGGACTGTGGTGTGTGTGTGTGTGTATATATAAGTCACAGGGCCTGGACTGTGGTGTGTGTGTATATATATAAGTGTCAGGGCCTGAACTGTGGTGTGTGTGTATATATATATAAGTCTCAGGGCCTGGACTGTGGTGTGTGTGTGTGTATATATATAAGTCTCAGGGCCTGGACTGTGGTGTGTGTGTGTATATATATAAGTCTCAGGGTCTGGACTGTGGTGTGTGTGTGTATATATATAAGTCTCAGGGTCTGGACTGTGGTGTGTGTGTGTGTATATATATAAGTATCAGGGCCTGGACTGTGGTGTGTGTGTGTATATATATATAATTCTCAGGGCCTGGACTGTGGTGTGTGTGTGTGTATATATATAAGTCACAGGGCCTGGACTGTGGTGTGTGTGTGTATATATATAAGTCTCAGGGCCTGGACTGTGGTGTGTGTGTGTGTGTATATATAAGTCACAGGGCCTGGACTGTGGTGTGTGTGTATATATATAAGTGTCAGGGCCTGGACTGTGGTGTGTGTGTATATATATATAAGTCTCAGGGCCTGGACTGTGGTGTGTGTGTGTGTATATATATAAGTCTCAGGGCCTGGACTGTGGTGTGTGTGTGTATATATATAAGTCTCAGGGTCTGGACTGTGGTGTGTGTGTGTGTATATATATAAGTCTCAGGGTCTGGACTGTGGTGTGTGTGTGTGTATATATATAAGTCTCAGGGCCTGGACTGTGGTGTGTGTGTGTGTATATATATAAGTCTCAGGGTCTGGACTGTGGTGTGTGTGTGTGTATATATATAAGTATCAGGGCCTGGACTGTGGTGTGTGTGTGTATATATATATAATTCTCAGGGCCTGGACTGTGGTGTGTGTGTGTATATATATAAGTCTCAGGGCCTGGAATGTGGTGTGTGTGTGTGTATATATATAAGTCGCAGGGCCTGGACTGTGGTGTGTGTGTGTATATATATAAGTATCAGGGCCTGGACTGTGGTGTGTGTGTGTGTATATATATAAGTCTCAGGGCCTGGACTGTGGTGTCTGTGTGTATATATATATAAGTCTCAGGGCCTGGACTGTGGTGAGTGTGTGTATATATATAAGTCTCAGGGCCTGGACTGTGGTGTGTGTGTGTGTGTATATATAAGTCTCAGGGCCTGGACTGTGGTGTGTGTGTGTGTATATATATAAGTCTCAGGGCATGGACTGTGGTGTGTGTGTGTATATATATATAAGTCTCAGGGCCTGGACTGTGGTGTGTGTGTGTATATATATATAAGTATCAGGGCATGGACTGTGGTGTGTGTGTGTATATATTTAAGTCTCAGGGCATGGATGTGGTGTGTGTGTGTATATATATAAGTCTCAGGGCATGGACTGTGGTGTGTGTGTGTGTATATATATAAGTCTCAGGGCCTGGACTGTGGTGTGTGTGTGTGTATTTATATAAGTCTCAGGGCATGGACTGTGGTGTGTGTGTGTATATATATAAGTCTCAGGGCATGGACTGTGGTGTGTGTGTGTATATATATATAAGTCTCAGGGCCTGGACTGTGGTGTGTGTGTGTATATATATAAGTCTCAGGGCATGGACTGTGGTGTGTGTGTGTGTATATTTATAAGTCTCAGGGCCTGGACTGTGGTGTGTGTGTGTGTATATATATATAATTCTCAGGGCCTGGACTGTGGTGTGTGTGTGTATATATATAATTCTCAGGGCCTGGACTGTGGTGTGTGTGTGTATATATATAAGTCTCAGGGTCTGGACTGTGGTGTGTGTGTGTATATATATAAGTCTCAGGGCATGGACTGTGGTGTGTGTGTGTGTATATATATAAGTCTCAGGGCATGGACTGTGGTGTGTGTGTATATATATATAAGTCTCAGGGTCTGGACTGTGGTGTGTGTGTGTGTATATATATAAGTATCAGGGCCTGGACTGTGGTGTGTGTGTGTATATATATATAATTCTCAGGGCCTGGACTGTGGTGTGTGTGTGTATATATATAAGTATCAGGGCCTGGACTGTGGTGTGTGTGTGTGTATATATATAAGTCTCAGGGCATGGACCGTGGTGTGTGTGTGTGTATATATATAAGTCTCAGGGCCTGGACTGTGGTGTGTGTGTGTATATATATATAATTCTCAGGGCCTGTACTGTGGTATGTGTGTATATATATATAAGTCTCAGGGCCTGGACTGTGGTGTGTGTGTGTATATATATAATTCTCAGGGTCTGGACTGTGGTGTGTGTGTGTGTATATATATAAGTATCAGGGCCTGGACTGTGGTGTGTGTGTGTGTATATATATAAGTCTCAGGGCATGGATCGTGGTGTGTGTGTGTGTATATATATAAGTCTCAGGGCCTGGACTGTGGTGTGTGTGTGTATATATATATAAGTCTCAGGGCCTGGACTGTGGTGTGTGTGTGTATATATATATAAGTCTCGGGGCCTGGACTGTGGTGTGTGTGTGTATATATATATAAGTCTCAGGGCCTGGACTGTGGTGTGTGTGTGTATATATATATAAGTCTCAGGGCATGGATCGTGGTGTGTGTGTGTGTATATATATAAGTCTCAGGGCCTGGACTGTGGTGTGTGTGTGTATATATATATAAGTCTCAGGGCCTGGACTGTGGTGTGTGTGTGTATATATATAAGTTTCAGGGTCTGGACTGTGGTGTGTGTGTGTGTATATATATAAGTATCAGGGCCTGGACTGTGGTGTGTGTGTGTGTATATATATAAGTCCCAGGGCATGGATCGTGGTGTGTGTGTGTGTATATATATAAGTCTCAGGGCCTGGACTGTGGTGTGTGTTTGTATATATATATAAGTCTCAGGGCCTGGACTGTGGTGTGTGTGTGTGTATATATATATAATTCTCAGGGCCTGGACTGTGGTGTGTGTCTGTGTATATATATAAGTCTCAGGGTCTGGACTGTGGTGTGTGTGTGTATATATATAAGTCTCAGGGCCTGGACTGTGGTGTGTGTGTGTGTATATATATAAGTCTCAGGGCCTGGACTGTGGTGTGTGTGTGTGTATATATATAAGTCTCAGGGCCTGGACTGTGGTGTGTGTGTGTGTATATATATAAGTATCAGGGCCTGGACTGTGGTGTGTGTGTGTGTATATATAAGTCTCAGGGCATGGACTGTGGTGTGTGTGTGTGTATATATATAAGTCTCAGGGCATGGACTGTGGTGTGTGTGTGTGTGTATATATATAAGTCTCAGGGCCTGGACTGTGGTGTGTGTGTGTGTATATATATATAAGTCTCAGGGCCTGGACTGTGGTGTGTGTGTGTGTATATATATAAGTCTCAGGGCCTGGACTGTGGTGTGTGTGTGTGTGTATATATATAAGTCTCAGGGCCTGGACTGTGGTGTGTGTGTGTGTATATATATAAGTATCAGGGCCTGGACTGTGGTGTGTGTGTGTGTATATATAAGTCTCAGGGCATGGACTGTGGTGTGTGTGTGTGTATATATATAAGTCTCAGGGCATGGACTGTGGTGTGTGTGTGTGTATATATATAAGTCTCAGGGCCTGGACTGTGGTGTGTGTGTGTGTATATATATATAAGTCTCAGGGCCTGGACTGTGGTGTGTGTGTGTGTATATATATAAGTCTCAGGGTCTGGACTGTGGTGTGTGTGTGTGTATATATATAAGTCTCAGGGCCTGGACTGTGGTTTGTGTGTGTATATATATAAGTCTCAGGGCCTGGACTGTGGTGTGTGTGTGTATATATATAAGTCTCAGGGCCTGGACTGTGGTGTGTGTGTGTATATATATAAGTCTCAGGGCCTGGACTGTGGTGTGTGTGTGTATATATATAAGTCTCAGGGCCTGGACTGTGGTGTGTGTGTGTGTATATATAAGTCTCAGGGCCTGGACTGTGGTGTGTGTGTATATATATAAGTCTCAGGGCCTGGACTGTGGTGTGTGTGTGTATATATATAAGTCTCAGGGCCTGGACTGTGGTGTGTGTGTGTATATATATAAGTCTCAGGGCCTGGACTGTGGTGTGTGTGTGTGTATATATAAGTCTCAGGGCCTGGACTGTGGTGTGTGTGTGTGTATATATAAGTCTCAGGGCCTGGACTGTGGTGTGTGTGTATATATATAAGTCTCAGGGCCTGGACTGTGGTGTGTGTGTGTGTATATATAATTCTCAGGGCCTGGACTGTGGTGTGTGTGTGTGTATATATATATAATTCTCAGGGCCTGGACTGTGGTGTGTGTGTGTGTATATATAAGTCTCAGGGCCTGGACTGTGGTGTGTGTGTATATATATATAATTCTCAGGGCCTGGACTGTGGTGTGTGTGTGTGTATATATATATAATTCTCAGGGCCTGGACTGTGGTGTGTGTGTGTAGAAATATAAGTCTCAGGGCCTGGACAGTGGTGTGTGTGTGTGTATATATATAAGTCTCAGGGCATGGACTGTGGTGTGTGTGTGTATATATATAAGTCTCAGGGCATGGACTGTGGTGTGTGTGTGTATATATATAAGTCTCAGGGCATGGACTGTGGTGTGTGTGTGTGTATATATATAAGTCTCAGGGCCTGGACTGTGGTGTGTGTGTGTGTATATATATAAGTCTCAGGGCCTGGACTGTGGTGTGTGTGTGTATATATATAAGTCTCAGGGTCTGGACTGTGGTGTGTGTGTGTGTATATATATAAGTATCAGGGCCTGGACTGTGGTGTGTGTGTGTATATATATATAATTCTCAGGGCCTGGACTGTGGTGTGTGTGTGTATATATATAAGTCTCAGGGCCTGGACTGTGGTGTGTGTGTGTGTATATATATAAGTCGCAGGGCCTGGACTGTGGTGTGTGTGTGTATATATATAAGTATCAGGGCCTGGACTGTGGTGTGTGTGTGTGTATATATATAAGTCTCAGGGCCTGGACTGTGGTGTCTGTGTGTATATATATATAAGTCTCAGGGCCTGGACTGTGGTGAGTGTGTGTATATATATAAGTCTCAGGGCCTGGACTGTGGTGTGTGTGTGTGTGTATATATAAGTCTCAGGGCCTGGACTGTGGTGTGTGTGTGTGTATATATATAAGTCTCAGGGCATGGACTGTGGTGTGTGTGTGTATATATATATAAGTCTCAGGGCCTGGACTGTGGTGTGTGTGTGTATATATATATAAGTATCAGGGCATGGACTGTGGTGTGTGTGTGTATATATTTAAGTCTCAGGGCATGGATGTGGTGTGTGTGTGTATATATATAAGTCTCAGGGCATGGACTGTGGTGTGTGTGTGTGTATATATATAAGTCTCAGGGCCTGGACTGTGGTGTGTGTGTGTGTATTTATATAAGTCTCAGGGCATGGACTGTGGTGTGTGTGTGTATATATATAAGTCTCAGGGCATGGACTGTGGTGTGTGTGTGTATATATATATAAGTCTCAGGGCCTGGACTGTGGTGTGTGTGTGTATATATATAAGTCTCAGGGCATGGACTGTGGTGTGTGTGTGTGTATATTTATAAGTCTCAGGGCCTGGACTGTGGTGTGTGTGTGTGTATATATATATAATTCTCAGGGCCTGGACTGTGGTGTGTGTGTGTGTATATATATAATTCTCAGGGCCTGGACTGTGGTGTGTGTGTGTATATATATAAGTCTCAGGGTCTGGACTGTGGTGTGTGTGTGTATATATATAAGTCTCAGGGCATGGACTGTGGTGTGTGTGTGTGTATATATATAAGTCTCAGGGCATGGACTGTGGTGTGTGTGTATATATATATAAGTCTCAGGGTCTGGACTGTGGTGTGTGTGTGTGTATATATATAAGTATCAGGGCCTGGACTGTGGTGTGTGTGTGTATATATATATAATTCTCAGGGCCTGGACTGTGGTGTGTGTGTGTATATATATAAGTATCAGGGCCTGGACTGTGGTGTGTGTGTGTGTATATATATAAGTCTCAGGGCATGGACCGTGGTGTGTGTGTGTGTATATATATAAGTCTCAGGGCCTGGACTGTGGTGTGTGTGTGTATATATATATAATTCTCAGGGCCTGTACTGTGGTATGTGTGTATATATATAAGTCTCAGGGCCTGGACTGTGGTGTGTGTGTGTATATATATAAGTCTCAGGGTCTGGACTGTGGTGTGTGTGTGTGTATATATATAAGTATCAGGGCCTGGACTGTGGTGTGTGTGTGTGTATATATATAAGTCTCAGGGCATGGATCGTGGTGTGTGTGTGTGTATATATATAAGTCTCAGGGCCTGGACTGTGGTGTGTGTGTGTATATATATATAAGTCTCAGGGCCTGGACTGTGGTGTGTGTGTGTATATATATATAAGTCTCAGGGCCTGGACTGTGGTGTGTGTGTGTATATATATATAAGTCTCAGGGCCTGGACTGTGGTGTGTGTGTGTATATATATATAAGTCTCAGGGCATGGATCGTGGTGTGTGTGTGTGTATATATATAAGTCTCAGGGCCTGGACTGTGGTGTGTGTGTGTATATATATATAAGTCTCAGGGCCTGGACTGTGGTGTGTGTGTGTATATATATAAGTTTCAGGGTCTGGACTGTGGTGTGTGTGTGTATATATATAAGTATCAGGGCCTGGACTGTGGTGTGTGTGTGTGTATATATATAAGTCCCAGGGCATGGATCGTGGTGTGTGTGTGTGTATATATATAAGTCTCAGGGCCTGGACTGTGGTGTGTGTTTGTATATATATATAAGTCTCAGGGCCTGGACTGTGGTGTGTGTGTGTGTATATATATATAATTCTCAGGGCCTGGACTGTGGTGTGTGTCTGTGTATATATATAAGTCTCAGGGTCTGGACTGTGGTGTGTGTGTGTATATATATAAGTCTCAGGGCCTGGACTGTGGTGTGTGTGTGTGTATATATATAAGTCTCAGGGCCTGGACTGTGGTGTGTGTGTGTGTATATATATAAGTCTCAGGGCCTGGACTGTGGTGTGTGTGTGTGTATATATATAAGTATCAGGGCCTGGACTGTGGTGTGTGTGTGTGTATATATAAGTCTCAGGGCATGGACTGTGGTGTGTGTGTGTGTATATATATAAGTCTCAGGGCATGGACTGTGGTGTGTGTGTGTGTATATATATAAGTCTCAGGGCCTGGACTGTGGTGTGTGTGTGTGTATATATATATAAGTCTCAGGGCCTGGACTGTGGTGTGTGTGTGTGTATATATATAAGTGTCAGGGCCTGGACTGTGGTGTGTGTGTGTGTATATATATAAGTCTCAGGGCCTGGACTGTGGTGTGTGTGTGTGTATATATATAAGTATCAGGGCCTGGACTGTGGTGTGTGTGTGAGTATATATAAGTCTCAGGGCATGGACTGTGGTGTGTGTGTGTGTATATATATAAGTCTCAGGGCATGGACTGTGGTGTGTGTGTGTGTATATATATAAGTCTCAGGGCCTGGACTGTGGTGTGTGTGTGTGTATATATATATAAGTCTCAGGGCCTGGACTGTGGTGTGTGTGTGTGTATATATATAAGTCTCAGGGTCTGGACTGTGGTGTGTGTGTGTGTATATATATAAGTCTCAGGGCCTGGACTGTGGTTTGTGTGTGTATATATATAAGTCTCAGGGCCTGGACTGTGGTGTGTGTGTGTATATATATAAGTCTCAGGGCCTGGACTGTGGTGTGTGTGTGTATATATATAAGTCTCAGGGCCTGGACTGTGGTGTGTGTGTGTATATATATAAGTCTCAGGGCCTGGACTGTGGTGTGTGTGTGTGTATATATAAGTCTCAGGGCCTGGACTGTGGTGTGTGTGTATATATATATAATTCTCAGGGCCTGGACTGTGGTGTGTGTGTGTGTATATATATATAATTCTCAGGGCCTGGACTGTGGTGTGTGTGTGTGTATATATAAGTCTCAGGGCCTGGACTGTGGTGTGTGTGTATATATATATAATTCTCAGGGCCTGGACTGTGGTGTGTGTGTGTGTATATATATATAATTCTCAGGGCCTGGACTGTGGTGTGTGTGTGTAGAAATATAAGTCTCAGGGCCTGGACAGTGGTGTGTGTGTGTGTATATATATAAGTCTCAGGGCATGGACTGTGGTGTGTGTGTGTATATATATAAGTCTCAGGGCATGGACTGTGGTGTGTGTGTGTGTATATATATAAGTCTCAGGGCCTGGACTGTGGTGTGTGTGTGTGTATATATATAAGTCTCAGGGCCTGGACTGTGGTGTGTGTGTGTGTATATATATAAGTCACAGGGCCTGGACTGTGGTGTGTGTGTGTATATATATAAGTATCAGGGCCTGGACTGTGGTGTGTGTGTATGTATATATATAAGTCTCAGGGCCTGGACTGTGGTGTGTGTGTGTGTATATATATAAGTCTCAGGGCCTGGACTGTTGGTGTGTGTGTGTGTATATATATAAGTCACAGGGCATGGACTGTGGTGTGTGTGTGTGTATATATATAAGTCTCAGGGCCTGGACTGTGGTGTGTGTGTGTGTGTATATATAAGTCACAGGGCCTGGACTGTGGTGTGTTTGTATATATATATATATAAGTATCAGGGCCTGGACTGTGGTGTGTGTGTGTATATATATATATAAGTCTCAGGGTCTGGACTGTGGTGTGTGTGTGTATATATATATATAAGTATCAGGGCCTGGACTGTGGTGTGTGTGTATATATATATAAGTCTCAGGGCCTGGACTGTGGTGTGTGTGTGTGTATATATATAAGTCTCAGGGCCTGGACTGTGGTGTGTGTGTGTATATATATAAGTCTCAGGGTCTGGACTGTGGTGTGTGTGTGTATATATATAAGTCTCAGGGTCTGGACTGTGGTGTGTGTGTGTATATATATATAAGTCTCAGGGCATGGACTGTGGTGTGTGTGTGTGTATATATATAAGTATCAGGGCCTGGACTGTGGTGTGTGTGTGTATATATATATATAAGTATCAGGGCCTGGACTGTGGTGTGTGTATATATATATAAGTCTCAGGGTCTGGACTGTGGTGTGTGTGTGTGTATATATATAAGTCTCAGGGCCTGGACTGTGGTGTGTGTGTGTATATATATAAGTCTCAGGGTCTGGACTGTGGTGTGTGTGTGTATATATATAAGTCTCAGGGTCTGGACTGTGGTGTGTGTGTGTGTGTATATATATAAGTATCAGGGCCTGGACTGTGGTGTGTGTGTGTATATATATATATAAGTCTCAGGGTCTGGACTGTGGTGTGTGTGTGTATATATATATATATAAGTATCAGGGCCTGGACTGTGGTGTGTGTGTATATATATATAAGTCTCAGGGCCTGGACTGTGGTGTGTGTGTGTGTATATATATAAGTCTCAGGGCCTGGACTGTGGTGTGTGTGTGTATATATATAAGTCTCAGGGTCTGGACTGTGGTGTGTGTGTGTATATATATAAGTCTCAGGGTCTGGACTGTGGTGTGTGTGTGTATATATATATAAGTCTCAGGGCATGGACTGTGGTGTGTGTGTGTGTATATATATAAGTATCAGGGCCTGGACTGTGGTGTGTGTGTGTATATATATATATAAGTATCAGGGCCTGGACTGTGGTGTGTGTGTATATATATATAAGTCTCAGGGCCTGGACTGTGGTGTGTGTGTGTATATATATAAGTCTCAGGGTCTGGACTGTGGTGTGTGTGTGTATATATATAAGTCTCAGTGCCTGGACTGTGGTGTGTGTGTGTGTATATATATAAGTCTCAGGGCCTGGACTGTGGTGTGTGTGTGTATATATATAAGTCTCAGGGTCTGGACTGTGGTGTGTGTGTGTATATATATATAAGTCTCAGGGCATGGACTGTGGTGTGTGTGTGTGTATATATATAAGTATCAGGGCCTGGACTGTGGTGTGTGTGTGTATATATATAAGTCTCAGGGCCTGGACTGTGGTGTGTGTGTGTGTATATATATAAGTCTCAGGGCATGGACTGTGGTGTGTGTGTGTGTATATATATAAGTATCAGGGCCTGGACTGTGGTGTGTGTGTGTATATATATATAATTCTCAGGGCCTGGACTGTGGTGTGTGTGTGTATATATATAAGTCTCAGGGCCTGGACTGTGGTGTGTGTGTGTGTATATATATAAGTCACAGGGCCTGGACTGTGGTGTGTGTGTGTATATATATAAGTATCAGGGCCTGGACTGTGGTGTGTGTGTGTGTATATATATAAGTCTCAGGGCCTGGACTGTGGTGTCTGTGTGTATATATATATAAGTCTCAGGGCCTGGACTGTGGTGAGTGTGTGTATATATATAAGTCTCAGGGCCTGGACTGTGGTGTGTGTATATATATATAAGTCTCAGGGTCTGGACTGTGGTGTGTGTGTGTGTATATATATAAGTCTCAGGGCCTGGACTGTGGTGTGTGTGTGTATATATATAAGTCTCAGGGTCTGGACTGTGGTGTGTGTGTGTATATATATAAGTCTCAGGGTCTGGACTGTGGTGTGTGTGTGTGTGTATATATATAAGTATCAGGGCCTGGACTGTGGTGTGTGTGTGTGTATATATATATATAACTCTCAGGGCCTGGACTGTGGTGTGTGTGTGTATATATATAAGTCTCAGGGCCTGGACTGTGGTGTGTGTGTGTGTATATATATAAGTCACAGGGCCTGGACTGTGGTGTGTGTGTGTATATATATAAGTATCAGGGCCTGGACTGTGGTGTGTGTGTGTGTATATATATAAGTCTCACGGCCTGGACTGTGGTGTCTGTGTGTATATATATATATAAGTCTCAGGGCCTGGACTGTGGTGAGTGTGTGTATATATATAAGTCTCAGGGCCTGGACTGTGGTGTGTGTGTGTATATATATAAGTCTCAGGGCCTGGACTGTGGTGTGTGTGTGTGTATATATATAAGTCTCAGGGCCTGGACTGTGGTGTGTGTGTATATATATAAGTCTCAGGGCATGGACAGTGGTGTGTGTGTGTGTATATATAAGTCTCAGGGCCTGGACTGTGGTGTGTGTGTGTGTATATATATAAGTCTCAGGGCCTGGACTGTGGTGTGTGTGTGTATATATATATATAAGTCTCAGGGCCTGGACTGTGGTGTCTGTGTGTATATATATATAAGTCTCAGGGCCTGGACTGTGGTGAGTGTGTGTATATATATAAGTCTCAGGGCCTGGACTGTGGTGTGTGTATATATATATAAGTCTCAGGGTCTGGACTGTGGTGTGTGTGTGTGTATATATATAAGTATCAGGGCCTGGACTGTGGTGTGTGTGTGTGTATATATATAAGTCTCAGGGCATGGATTGTGGTGTGTGTGTGTATATATATATAAGTCTCAGGGCCTGGACTGTGGTGTGTGTGTATATATATATATAAGTATCAGGGCATGGACTGTGGTGTGTGTGTGTATATATTTAAGTCTCAGGGCATGGACTGTGGTGTGTGTGTGTATATATATAAGTCTCAGGGCATGGACTGTGGTGTGTGTGTGTGTATATATATAAGTCTCAGGGCCTGGACTGTGGTGTGTGTGTGTGTATATATATAAGTCTCAGGGCATGGACTGTGGTGTGTGTGTGTATATATATAAGTCTCAGGTCATGGACTGTGGTGTGTGTGTGTGTATATATATAAGTCTCAGGGCCTGGACTGTGGTGTGTGTGTGTATATATATAAGTCTCAGGGCATGGACTGTGGTGTGTGTGTATGTATATATATAAGTCTCAGGGCCTGGACTGTGGTGTGTGTGTGTGTATATATATAAGTCTCAGGGCATGGACTGTGGTGTGTGTGTATGTATATATATAAGTCTCAGGGCCTGGACTGTGGTGTGTGTGTGTGTATATATATAAGTCTCAGGGCATGGACTGTGGTGTGTGTGTATATATATAAGTCTCAGGGCCTGGACTGTGGTGTGTGTGTGTGTATATATATAAGTCTCAGGGCATGGACTGTGGTGTGTGTGTGTGTATATATATAAGTCTCAGGGCATGGACTGTGGTGTGTGTGTATGTATATATATAAGTCTCAGGGCATGGACTGTGGTGTGTGTGTGTGTATATATATAAGTCTCAGGGCCTGGACTGTGGTGAGTGTGTGTATATATATAAGTCTCCGCGCCTGGACTGTGGTGTGTGTGTGTGTATATATATAAGTCTCAGGGCCTGGACTGTGGTGTGTGTGTGTATATATATATAAGTCTCAGGGCCTGGACTGTGGTGTGTGTGTGTGTATATATATAAGTCTCAGGGCCTGGACTGTGGTGTGTGTGTGTGTCTATATATAAGTCACAGGGCATGGACTGTGGTGTGTGTGTGTATATATATAAGTCTCAGGGCCTGGACTGTGGTGTGTGTGTGTGTATATATATAAGTCACAGGGCCTGGACTGTGGTGTGTGTGTGTATTTATATAAGTCTCAGGGCCTGGACTGTGGTGTGTGTGTGTGTATATATATAAGTCTCAGGGCCTGGACTGTGGTGTGTGTGTGTGTCTATATATAAGTCACAGGGCATGGACTGTGGTGTGTGTGTTTATATATATAAGTCTCAGGGCCTGGACTGTGGTGTGTGTGTGTGTATATATATAAGTCACAGGGCCTGGACTGTGGTGTGTGTGTGTATTTATATAAGTATCAGGGCCTGGACTGTGGTGTGTGTATGTATATATATAAGTCTCAGGGCCTGGACTGTGGTGTGTGTGTGTGTATATATATAAGTCTCAGGGCCTGGACTGTTGGTGTGTGTGTGTGTATATATATAAGTCACAGGGCATGGACTGTGGTGTGTGTGTGTGTATATATATAAGTCTCAGGGCCTGGACTGTGGTGTGTGTGTGTGTGTATATATAAGTCACAGGGCCTGGACTGTGGTGTGTGTGTATATATATAAGTGTCAGGGCCTGGACTGTGGTGTGTGTGTATATATATATAAGTCTCAGGGCCTGGACTGTGGTGTGTGTGTGTGTATATATATAAGTCTCAGGGCCTGGACTGTGGTGTGTGTGTGTATATATATAAGTCTCAGGGTCTGGACTGTGGTGTGTGTGTGTATATATATAAGTCTCAGGGCCTGGACTGTGGTGTGGGTGTATATATATAAGTCTCAGGGCCTGGACTGTGGTGTGTGTGTGTGTATATATATAAGTCTCAGGGCATGGACTGTGGTGTGTGTGTGTGTATATATATAAGTCTCAGGGCCTGGACTGTGGTGTGTGTGTGTGTATATTTATAAGTCTCAGGGCCTGGACTGTGGTGTGTGTGTGTGTATATATATATAATTCTCAGGGCCTGGACTGTGGTGTGTGTGTGTATATATATAATTCTCAGGGCCTGGACTGTGGTGTGTGTGTGTATATATATAAGTCTCAGGGTCTGGACTGTGGTGTGTGTGTGTATATATATAAGTCTCAGGGCATGGACTGTGGTGTGTGTGTGTGTATATATATAAGTCTCAGGGCCTGGACTGTGGTGTGTGTGTGTGTATATATATAAGTCTCAGGGCATGGACTGTGGTGTGTGTGTGTATATATATAAGTCTCAGGGCATGGACTGTGGTGTGTGTGTGTGTATATATATAAGTCTCAGGGCCTGGACTGTGGTGTGTGTGTGTGTATATATATAAGTCTCAGGGCCTGGACTGTGGTGTGTGTGTGTGTATATATATAAGTCTCAGGGCCTGGACTGTGGTGTGTGTGTGTGTATATATATAAGTCTCAGGGCCTGGACTGTGGTGTGTGTGTGTGTATATATATAAGTCTCAGGGCCTGGACTGTGGTGTGTGTGTGTGTATATATATAAGTCTCAGGGCCTGGACTGTGGTGTGTGTGTGTGTATATATATAAGTCTCAGGGCCTGGACTGTGGTGTGTGTGTGTATATATATAAGTCTCAGGGTCTGGACTGTGGTGTGTTTATATATATAAGTCTCAGGGCCTGGACTGTGGTGTGTGTGTATGTATATATATAAGTCACAGGGCCTGGACTGTGGTGTGGGTGTGTATATATATAAGTCTCAGGGTCTGGACTGTGGTGTGTGTGTGTGTGTATATATATAAGTCTCTGGGCCTGGACTGTGGTGTGTGTGTATGTATATATATAAGTCTCAGGGCCTGGACTGTGGTGTGTGTATATATATATATAAGTCTCAGAGCCTGGACTGTGGTGTGTGTGTGTGTATATATATAAGTCTCAGGTCCTGGACTGTGGTGTGTGTGTGTGTATATATATAAGTCTCAGGGTCTGGACTGTGGTGTGTGTGTGTATATATATAAGTCACAGCGTCTGGACTGTAGTGTGTGTGTGTATATATATAAGTCTCGGGGCCTGGACTGTGGTGTGTGTGTGTGTATATATATAAGTCTCAGGGCATGGACTGTGGTGTGTGTGTGTATATATATAAGTCTCAGGGTCTGGACTGTGGTGTGTGTGTGTATATATATAAGTCTCGGGGCCTGGACTGTGGTGTGTGTGTGTATATATATAAGTCTCAGGGCCTGGACTGTGGTGTGTGTGTGTGTATATATATAAGTCTCAGGGCCTAGACTGTGGTGTGTGTGTATATATATAAGTCTCAGTGCCTGGACTGTGGTGTGTGTGTATATATATAAGTCTCAGGGCCTGGACTGTGGTGTGTGTGTGTGTATATATATAAGTCTCAGGGCATGGACTGTGGTGTGTGTGTGTGTGTATATATATAAGTCTCAGGGCATGGACTGTGGTGTGTGTGTGTGTATATATATAAGTCTCAGGGCCTGGACTGTGGTGTGTGTGTGTGTATATATATAAGTCTCAGGGTCTGGACTGTGGTGTGTGTGTGTGTATATATATACAAGTCTCAGGGTCTGGACTGTGGTGTGTGTGTGTATATATATAAGTCTCAGGGTCTGGACTGTGGTGTGTGTGTGTGTGTATATATATAAGTCTCAGGGTCTGGACTGTGGTGTGTGTGTGTATATATATAAGTATCAGTGCATGGACTGAGGTGTGTGTGTGTATATATATAAGTCTCAGGGCCTGGACTGTGGTGTTTGTGTGTGTCTATATATATAAGTCTCAGGGCCTGGACTGTGGTGTGTGTGTGTATATATATAAGTCTCAGGGCATGGACTGTGGTGTCTGTGTGTATATATATAAGTCTCAGGGCATGGACTGTGGTGAGTGTGTGTGTGTATATATATAAGTCTCAGGGTCTGGACTGTGGTGTGTGTGTGTATATATATAAGTCTCAGGGCCTGGACTGTGGTGTGTGTGTGTGTATATATATAAGTCTCAGGGCCTGGACTGTGGTGTGTGTGTGTGTATATATATAAGTCTCAGGGCCTGGACTGTGGTGTGTGTGTGTGTGTATATATATATGTATCAGGGTCTGGACTGTGGTGTGTGTGTGTATATATATAAGTCTCAGGGCCTGGACTGTGGTGTGTGTGTGTGTCTATATATATAAGTCTCAGGGCCTGGACTGTGGTGTGTGTGTGTATATATATAAGTCTCAGGGCCTGGACTGTGGTGAGTGTGTGTGTATATATATAAGTCTCAGGGTCTGGACTGTGGTGTGTGTGTGTATATATATAAGTCTCAGGGCCTGGACTGTGGTGTGTGTGTATATATATAAGTCTCAGGGCCTGGACTGTGGTGTGTGTGTGTATATATAAGTCTCAGGGCATGGACTGTGGTGTTTGTGTGTATATATATAAGTCTCAGGGTCTGGACTGTGGTGTGTGTGTATATATATATAAGTCTCAGGGCCTGGACTGTGGTGTGTGTGTGTGTCTATATATATAAGTCTCAGGGCCTGGACTGTGGTGTGTGTGTATATATATATAAGTCTCAGGGCCTGGACTGTGGTGTGTGTGTGTGTCTATATATATAAGTCTCAGGGCCTGGACTGTGGTGTGTGTGTGTGTATATATATATAAGTCTCAGGGCCTGGACTGTGGTGTGTGTGTGTGTCTATATATATAAGTCTCAGGGCCTGGACTGTGGTGTGTGTGTATATATATAAGTCTCAGGGCCTGGACTGTGGTGTGTGTGTGTGTCTATATATATAAGTCTCAGGGCCTGGACTGTGGTGTGTGTGTGTATATATATATAAGTCTCAGGGCCTGGACTGTGGTGTGTGTGTGTATATATATAAGTATCAGGGCCTGGACTGTGGTGTGTGTGTGTGTCTATATATATAAGTCTCAGGGCCTGGACTGTGGTGTGTGTGTCTATATATATAAGTCTCAGGGCCTGGACTGTGGTGTGTGTGTGTGTCTATATATATATATGTCTCAGGGCCTGGACTGTGGTGTGTGTGTGTATATATATAAGTCTCAGGGACTGGACTGTGGTGTGTGTGTGTATATATATAAGTCTCAGGGTCTGGACTGTGGTGTGTGTGTGTATATATATAAGTCTCAGGGCCTGGACTGTGGTGTGTGTGTTTCTATATATATAGGTCTCAGGGCCTGGACTGTGGTGTGTGTGTGTGTATATATATAAGTCTCAGGGCATGGAGTGTGGTGTGTGTGTGTATATATATAAGTCTCAGGGTCTGGACTGTGGTGTGTGTGTGTATATATATATAAGTCTCAGGGCCTAGACTGTGGTGTGTGTGTATATATATAAGTCTCAGGGTCTGGACTGTGGTGTGTGTGTGTGTATATATATAAGTATCAGGGCCTGGACTGTGGTGTTTGTGTATATATATAAGTCTCAGGGCCTGGACTGTGGTGTGTGTGTGTATATATAAGTCTCAGGGCATGGACTGTGGTGTTTGTGTGTATATATATAAGTCTCAGGGTCTGGACTGTGGTGTGTGTGTATATATATATAAGTCTCAGGGCCTGGACTGTGGTGTATGTGTGTGTCTATATATATAAGTCTCAGGGCCTGGACTGTGGTGTGTGTGTATATATATATAAGTCTCAGGGCCTGGACTGTGGTGTGTGTGTGTGTCTATATATATAAGTCTCAGGGCCTGGACTGTGGTGTGTGTGTGTGTATATATATATAAGTCTCAGGGCCTGGACTGTGGTGTGTGTGTGTGTCTATATATATAAGTCTCAGGGCCTGGACTGTGGTGTGTGTGTATATATATAAGTCTCAGGGCCTGGACTGTGGTGTGTGTGTGTGTCTATATATATAAGTCTCAGGGCCTGGACTGTGGTGTGTGTGTGTATATATATATAAGTCTCAGGGCCTGGACTGTGGTGTGTGTGTGTATATATATAAGTATCAGGGCCTGGACTGTGGTGTGTGTGTGTATATATATAAGTATCAGGGCCTGGACTGTGGTGTGTGTGTCTATATATATAAGTCTCAGGGCCTGGACTGTGGTGTGTGTGTCTATATATATAAGTCTCAGGGCCTGGACTGTGGTGTGTGTGTGTGTCTATATATATATATGTCTCAGGGCCTGGACTGTGGTGTGTGTGTGTATATATATAAGTCTCAGGGACTGGACTGTGGTGTGTGTGTGTATATATATAAGTCTCAGGGTCTGGACTGTGGTGTGTGTGTGTATATATATAAGTCTCAGGGCATGGAGGGTGGTGTGTGTGTGTGTATATATATATAAGTCTCAGGGTCTGGACTGTGGTGTGTGTGTTTCTATATATATAGGTCTCAGGGCCTGGACTGTGGTGTGTGTGTGTGTATATATATAAGTCTCAGGGCATGGAGTGTGGTGTGTGTGTGTATATATATAAGTCTCAGGGTCTGGACTGTGGTGTGTGTGTGTATATATATATAAGTCTCAGGGCCTAGACTGTGGTGTGTGTGTATATATATAAGTCTCAGGGTCTGGACTGTGGTGTGTGTGTGTGTATATATATAAGTATCAGGGCCTGGACTGTGGTGTTTGTGTATATATATAAGTCTCAGGGCCTGGACTGTGGTGTGTGTGTGTGTGTATATATATAAGTCTCAGGGCCTGGACTGTGGTGTGTGTGTGTATATATATATATAAGTATCAGGGTCTGGACTGTGGTGTGTGTGTGTGTATATATATAAGTCTCAGGGTCTGGACTGTGGTGTGTGTGTGTGTATATATATAAGTATCAGGGCCTGGACTGTGGTGTTTGTGTATATATATAAGTCTCAGGGCCTGGACTGTGGTGTGTGTGTGTATATATATATAAGTCTCAGGGCCTGGACTGTGGTGTGTGTGTGTATATCTTTATAAGTATCAGGGTCTGGACTGTGGTGTGTGTGTGTATATATATATAAGTCTCAGGGCATGGAGTGTGGTGTGTGTGTGTATATATAAGTCTCAGGGACTGGACTGTGGTGTGTGTGTGTATATATAAGTCTCAGGGCATGGACTGTGGTGTTTGTGTATATATATATATAAGTCTCAGGGCCTGGACTGTGGTGTGTGTGTATATATATATAAGTCTCAGGGCCTGGACTGTGGTGTGTGTGTGTGTCTATATATATAAGTCTCAGGGCCTGGACTGTGGTGTGTGTGTGTGTCTATATATATAAGTCTCAGGGCCTGGACTGTGGTGTGTGTGTATATATATATAAGTCTCAGGGCCTGGACTGTGGTGTGTGTGTGTATATATATAAGTATCAGGGTCTGGACTGTGGTGTGTGTGTGTGTCTATATATATAAGTCTCAGGGCCTGGACTGTGGTGTGTGTGTCTATATATATAAGTCTCAGGGCCTGGACTGTGGTGTGTGTGTGTGTGTCTATATATATATATATGTCTCAGGGCCTGGACTGTGGTGTGTGTGTGTATATATATAAGTCTCAGGGCCTGGACTGTGGTGTGTGTGTGTATCTATATAAGTCTCAGGTCCTGGACTGTGGTGAGTGTGTGTGTATATATATAAGTCTCAGGGCCTGGACTGTGGTGTGTGTGTGTATATATATAAGTCTCAGGGCCTGGACTGTGGTGTCTGTGTGTATATATATATAAGTCTCAGGGCCTGGACTGTGGTGTGTGTGTGTGTATATATATAAGTCTCAGGGCCTGGACTGTGGTGTATGTGTGTATATATATAAGTCTCAGGGCCTGGACTGTATTGTGTGTGTGTGTATATATATAAGTCTCAGGGCCTGGACTGTGGTGTGTGTGTGTATATATATAAGTCTCAGGGCCTGGACTGTGGTGTGTGTGTTTCTATATATATAAGTCTCAGGGCCTGGACTGTGGTGTGTGTGTGTGTGTATATATATAAGTCTCAGGGCCTGGACTGTGGTGTGTGTGTGTATATATATAAGTCTCAGGGCCTGGACTGTGGTGTGTGTGTTTCTATATATATAAGTCTCAGGGTCTGGACTGTGGTGTGTGTGTGTGTGTATATATATAAGTCTCAGGGCCTGGACTGTGGTGTGTGTGTGTATATATATAAGTCTCAGGGCCTGGACTGTGGTGTCTGTGTGTATATATATATAAGTCTCAGGGCCTGGACTGTGGTGTGTGTGTGTGTATATATATAAGTCTCAGGGCCTGGACTGTGGTGTATGTGTGTATATATATAAGTCTCAGGGCCTGGACTGTATTGTGTGTGTGTGTATATATATAAGTCTCAGGGCCTGGACTGTGGTGTGTGTGTGTATATATATAAGTCTCAGGGCCTGGACTGTGGTGTGTGTGTTTCTATATATATAAGTCTCAGGGCCTGGACTGTGGTGTGTGTGTGTATATATATATAAGTCTCAGGGCATGGAGTGTGGTGTGTGTGTGTATATATATAAGTCTCAGGGCCTAGACTGTGGTGTGTGTGTATATCTATAAGTCTCAGGGTCTGGACTGTGGTGTGTGTGTGTGTATTTCTATAAGTATCAGGGCCTGGACTGTGGTGTTTGTGTGTGTATATATATAAGTCTCAGGGCCTGGACTGTGGTGTGTGTGTGTGTATATATATAAGTCTCAGGGCCTGGACTGTGGTGTGTGTGTGTATATATATATATAAGTATCAGGGTCTGGACTGTGGTGTGTGTGTGTGTATAAAGATAAGTCTCAGGGTCTGGACTGTGGTGTGTGTGTGTGTATATATATATAAGTCTCAGGGCCTAGACTGTGGTGTGTGTGTATATATATAAGCCTCAGGGTCTGGACTGTGGTGTGTGTGTGTGTATATATATAAGTATCAGGGCCTGGACTGTGGTGTTTGTGTATATATATAAGTCTCAGGGCCTGGACTGTGGTGTGTGTGTGTGTATATATATAAGTCTCAGGGCCTGGACTGTGGTGTGTGTGTGTATATATATATAAGTATGAGGGTCTGGACTGTGGTGTGTGTGTGTATATATATATAAGTCTCAGGGCATGGAGTGTGGTGCGTGTGTGTATATATATAAGTCTCAGGGCCTGGACTGTGGTGTGTGTGTGTATATATATATAAGTATGAGGGTCTGGACTGTGGTGTGTGTGTGTCTATATATATAAGTCTCAGGGCCTGGACTGTGGTGTGTGTGTGTATATATATATAAGTATGAGGGTCTGGACTGTGGTGTGTGTGTGTATATATATATAAGTCTCAGGGCATGGAGTGTGGTGTGTGTGTGTATATATATAAGTCTCAGGGTCTGGACTGTGGTGTGTGTGTGTGTATATATATAAGTCTCAGGGCCTGGACTGTGGTGTGTGTGTGTGTATATATATAAGTCTCAGGGCCTGGACTGTGGTGTGTGTGTGTATATATATATATATATAAGTATCAGGGTCTGGACTGTGGTGTGTGTGTGTGTATATATATATAAGTCTCAGGGCCTAGACTGTGGTGTGTGTGTATATATATAAGTCTCAGGGTCTGGACTGTGGTGTGTGTGTGTGTATATATATAAGTATCAGGGCCTGGACTGTGGTGTTTGTGTATATATATAAGTCTCAGGGCCTGGACTGTGGTGTGTGTGTGTGTATATATATAAGTCTCAGGGCCTGGACTGTGGTGTGTCTGTGTATATATATATAAGTATGAGGGTCTGGACTGTGGTGTGTGTGTGTATATATATATAAGTCTCAGGGCATGGAGTGTGGTGTGTGTGTGTATATATATAAGTCTCAGGGTCTGGACTGTGGTGTGTGTGTGTGTGTATATATATAAGTCTCAGGGCCTGGAGTGTGGTGTGTGTGTGTATATATATAAGTCTCAGGGCCTGGACTGTGGTGTGTGTGTGTGTATATATATAAGTCTCAGGGCCTGGACTGTGGTGAGTGTGTGTGTATATATATAAGTCTCAGGGTCTGGACTGTGGTGTGTTTGTGTATATATATAAGTCTCAGGGCATGGACTGTGGTGTGTGTGTGTATATATATAAGTCTCAGGGCCTGGACTGTGCTGTGTGTGTGTATATATATAAGTATCAGGGCCTGGACTGTGGTGTGTGTGTGTATATATATAAGTCTCAGGGCCTGGACTGTGGTGTGTGTGTATATATATATATATATAAGTCTCAGGGCATGGAGTGTGGTGTGTCTGTGTATATATATAAGTCTCAGGGCCTGGACTGTGCTGTGAGTGTGTGTATATATATAAGTCTCAGGGCCTGGACTGTGGTGTGTGTGTATATATATATATAAGTCTCAGGGCATGGAGTGTGGTGTGTGTGTGTATATATATAAGTCTCAGGGCCTGGACTGTGGTGTGTGTGTGTGTATATATATAAGTCTCAGGGCCTGGACTGTGGTGTTTGTGTGTATATATATAAGTCTCAGGGCCTGGACTGTGGTGTGTGTGTGTGTATATATAAGTCTCAGTGCCTGGACTGTGGTGTGTGTGTGTGTATATATAAGTCTCTGGGTCTGGACTGTGGTGTGTGTGTGTGTATATATATAAGTCTCAGGGCCTGGACTGTGGTGTCTGTGTGTATATATATAAGTCTCAGGGTCTGGACTGTGGTGTGTGTGTGTGTATATATATAAGTCTCAGGGCCTGGACTGTGCTGTGTGTGTGTGTATATATATAAGTCTCAGGGCCTGGACTGTGGTGTTTGTGTGTGTATATATATAAGTCTCAGGGCCTGGACTGTGGTGAGTGTCTGTATATATATATATAAGTCTCAGGGCCTGGACTGTGGTGTGTGTGTGTGTATATATATAAGTCTCAGTGCCTGGACTGTGGTGTGTGTGTGTGTATATATATAAGTCTCAGGGTCTGGACTGTGGTGTGTGTGTGTATATAAATAAGTATCAGGGTCTGGACTGTGGTGTGTGTGTGTGTATATATATAAGTCTCAGTGCCTGGACTGTGGTGTGTGTGTGTGTATATATATAAGTCTCAGGGTCTGGACTGTGGTGTGTGTGTGTATATAAATAAGTATCAGGGTCTGGACTGTGGTGAGTGTGTGTGTATATATATAAGTCTCAGGGTCTGGACTGTGGTGTGTGTGTGTGTATATATATAAGTCTCAGGGCATGGACTGTGGTGTGTGTGTGTATATATATAAGTCTCAGGGCCTGGACTGTGGTGTCTGTGTGTGTATATATATAAGTCTCAGGGTCTGGACTGTGGTGTGTGTGTGTGTATATATATAATTCTCAGGGTCTGGACTGTGGTGTGTGTGTGTATATATATAAGTCTCAGGGCCTGGACTGTGGTGTGTGTGTATATATATATAAGTCTCAGGGCATGGACTGTGGTGTGTGTGTATATATATAAGTCTCAGGGCCTGGACTGTGGTGTGTGTGTATGTATATATATAAGTCTCAGGGCCTGGACTGTGGTGTGTGTGTGTGTATATATATAAGTCTCAGTGCCTGGACTGTGGTGTGTGTGTGTGTGTATATATAAGTCTCAGGGCATGGACTGTGGTGTGTGTGTATGTATATATATAAGTCTCAGGGCATGGACTGTGGTGTGTGTGTATGTATATATATAAGTCTCAGGGCCTGGACTGTGGTGTGTGTGTGTGTATATATATAAGTCTCAGTGCCTGGACTGTGGTGTGTGTGTGTGTGTATATATAATTCTCAGGGTCTGGACTGTGGTGTGTGTGTATATATATATAAGTCTCAGGGCATGGACTGTGGTGTGTGTGTATATATATAAGTCTCAGGGCCTGGACTGTGGTGTGTGTGTATGTATATATATAAGTCTCAGGGCCTGGACTGTGGTGTGTGTGTATATATATATAAGTCTCAGGGCATGGACTGTGGTGTGTGTGTATATATATAAGTCTCAGGGCCTGGACTGTGGTGTGTGTGTATGTATATATATAAGTCTCAGGGTCTGGACTGTGGTGTGTGTGTATATATATATAAGTCTCAGGGCATGGACTGTGGTGTGTGTGTATATATATAAGTCTCAGGGCCTGGACTGTGGTGTGTGTGTGTGTATATATATAAGTCTCAGGGCCTGGACTGTGGTGTGTGTGTATATATATAAGTCTCATTGCCTGGACTGTGGTGTGTGTGTGTGTGTATATATATAAGTCTCAGGGTCTGGACTGTGGTGTGTGTGTGTATATATATAAGTATCAGGGTCTGGACTGTGGTGAGTGTGTGTGTATATATATAAGTCTCAGGGTCTGGACTGTGGTGTCTGTCTGTGTATATATATATAAGTCTCAGGGCCTGGACTGTGGTGTGTGTGTGTGTATATATATAAGTCTCAGGGCTTGGACTGTGGTGAGTGTGTGTGTATATATATAAGTCTCAGGGCCTGGACTGTGGTGTGTGTGTATATATATAAGTCTCAGGGTCTGGACTGTGGTGTGTGTGTATATATATAAGTCTGAGGGTCTGGACTGTGGTGTGTGTGTGTGTATATATATAAGTCTCAGGGCCTGGACTGTGGTGTGTGTGTGTGTATATATATAAGTCTCAGGGCCTGGACTGTGGTGAGTGTGTGTATATATATAAGTCTCAGGGCCTGGACTGTGGTGTGTGTGTGTGTATATATATAAGTCTCAGGGCCTGGACTGTGGTGTGTGTGTGTGTATATATAAGTCTCAGGGCCTGGACTGTGGTGTGTGTGTGTGTATATATAAGTCTCAGGGCATGGACTGTGGTGAGTGTGTGTGTATATATATAAGTCTCAGGGCCTGGACTGTGGTGTGTGTGTATGTATATATATAAGTCTCAGGGCCTGGACTGTGGTGTGTGTGTGTATATATATAAGTATCAGGGCCTGGACTGTGGTGTGTGTGTGTGTATATATATAAGTCTCAGGGCCTGGACTGTGGTGTGTTTGTGTGTGTATATATATAAGTCTCAGGGCATGGACTGTGGTGTGTGTGTATGTATATATATAAGTCTCAGGGCCTGGACTGTGGTGTGTGTGTGTATATATATAAGTCTCAGGGCCTGGACTGTGGTGTGTGTGTGTGTATATATAAGTCTCAGGGCATGGACTGTGGTGAGTGTGTGTGTATATATATAAGTCTCAGGGCCTGGACTGTGGTGTGTGTGTATGTATATATATAAGTCTCAGGGCCTGGACTGTGGTGTGTGTGTGTATATATATAAGTATCAGGGCCTGGACTGTGGTGTGTGTGTGTGTATATATATAAGTCTCAGGGCCTGGACTGTGGTGTGTTTGTGTGTGTATATATATAAGTCTCAGGGCATGGACTGTGGTGTGTGTGTATGTATATATATAAGTCTCAGGGCCTGGACTGTGGTGTGTGTCTGTGTATATATATATAAGTCTCAGGGCCTGGACTGTGGTGTGTGTGTGTATATATATAAGTCTCAGGGCCTGGACTGTGGTGTGTGTGTATATATATATAAGTCTCAGGGCATGGACTGTGGTGTGTGTGTGTTTTTATATAAGTCTCAGGGCCTGGACTGTGGTGTGTGTGTATATATATATTAGTCTCAGGGCCTGGACTGTGGTGTGTGTGTGTGTGTATATATATAAGTCTCAGGGCATGGACTGTGGTGTGTGTGTATGTATATATATAAAAGTCTCAGGGCCTGGACTGTGGTGTGTGTCTGTGTATATATCTAAGTCTCAGGGCCTGGACTGTGGTGTGTGTGTGTATATATATAAGTCTCAGGGTCTGGACTGTGGTGTGTGTGTGTATATATATAAGTCTCTGGGCCTGGACTGTGGTGTGTGTGTATATATATAAGTGGCAGGGCCTGGACTGTGGTGTGTGTGTATATATATATAAGTCTCAGGGCATGGACTGTGGTGTGTGTGTGTATATATATAAGTCTCAGGGTCTGGACTGTGGTGTGTGTGTGTATATATATAAGTCTCAGGGCCTGGACTGTGGTGTGTGTGTATATATATATAAGTCTCAGGGCATGGACTGTGGTGTGTGTGTATGTATATATATAAGTCTCAGGGCCTGGACTGTGGTGTGTGTGTGTATATACATAAGTCTCAGGGTCTGGACTGTGGTGTGTGTGTGTATATATATAAGTCTCAGGGCCTGGACTGTGGTGTGCGTGTATATATATATAAGTCTCAGGGCATGGACTGTGGTGTGTGTGTATGTATATATATAAGTCTCAGGGCCTGGACTGTGGTGTGTGTCTGTGTATATATATAAGTCTCAGGGCCTGGACTGTGGTGTGTGTGTGTATATATATAAGTCTCAGGGCCTGGACTGTGGTGTGTGTGTATATATATATAAGTCTCACGGCCTGGACTGTGGTGTGTGTGTATATATATATAAGTCTCAGGGTCTGGACTGTGGTGTGTGTGTGTATATATATAAGTCTCAGGGCCTGGACTGTGGTGTGTGTGTATATATATATAAGTCTCAGGGCATGGACTGTGGTGTGTGTGTATGTATATATATATAAGTCTCAGGGCCTGGACTGTGGTGTGTGTCTGTGTATATATATAAGTCTCAGGGCCTGGACTGTGGTGTGTGTGTGTATATATATAAGTCTCAGGTCCTGGACTGTGGTGTGTGTGTGTATATATATAAGTCTCAGGGCCTGGACTGTGGTGTGTGTGTATGTTTATATATAAGTCTCAGGGCCTGGACTGTGGTGTGTGTGTGTATATAAATAAGTCTCAGGGCCTGGACTGTGGTGTGTGTGTGTATATATATAAGTCTCAGGGCATGGACTGTGGTGTGTGTGTATATATATATAAGTCTCAGGGCCTGGACTGTGGTGTGTGTGTGTATATATATAAGTCTCAGGGCATGGACTGTGGTGTGTGTGTTTATATATATAAGTCTCAGGGCCTGGACTGTGGTGTGTGTGTATATATATATAAGTCTCAGGGCATGGACTGTGGTGTGTGTGTATATATATATAAGTCTCAGGGCCTGGACTGTGGTGTGTGTGTGTATATATATAAGTCTCAGGGCATGGACTGTGGTGTGTGTGTGTGTATATATATAAGTCTCAGGGCCTGGACTGTGGTGTGTGTGTGTGTATATATATAAGTCTCAGGGCCTGGACTGTGGTGTGTGTGTATATATATATAAGTCTCAGGGCATGGACTGTGGTGTGTGTGTATATATATAAGTCTCAGGGCCTGGACTGTGGTGTGTGTGTGTGTATATATATAAGTCTCAGGGCATGGACTGTGGTGTGTGTGTGTGTATATATATAAGTCTCAGGGCCTCGACTGTGGTGTGTGTGTGTATATATATAAGTCTCAGGGCCTGGACTGCGGTGTGTGTGTATATATATATAAGTCTCAGGGCCTGGACTGTGGTGTGTGTGTGTGTGTGTGTGTATATATATAAGTCTCAGGGCCTGGACTGTGGTGTGTGTGTATATATATATAAGTCTCAGGGCCTGGACTGTGGTGTGTGTGTATATATATATAAGTCTCAGGGTCTGGACTGTGGTGTGTGTGTATATATATATAAGTCTCAGGGCCTGGACTGTGGTGTGTGTGTATATATATATAAGTCTCAGGGCCTGGACTGTGGTGTGTGTGTGTGTATATATATAAGTCTCAGGGCCTGGACTGTGGTGTGTGTGTGTATATATATATAAGTCTCAGGGCCTGGACTGTGGTGTGTGTGTATATATATATAAGTCTCAGGGCCTGGACTGTGGTGTGTGTGTGTATGTATATATATAAGTCTCAGGGCCTGGACTGTGGTGTGTGTGTGTATATATATAAGTCTCAGGGCCTGGACTGTGGTATGTGTGTATATATATAAGTCTCAGGGCCTGGACTGTGGTGTGTGTGTGTATATATATAAGTCTCAGGGTCTGGACTGTGGTGTGTGTGTGTGTATATATATAAGTCTCAGGGCATGGACTGTGGTGTGTGTGTGTGTGTATATATATAAGTCTCAGGGCCTGGACTGTGGTGTGTGTCTGTGTATATATATATAAGTCTCAGGGCCTGGACTGTGGTGTGTGTGTGTATATATATAAGTCTCAGGGCCTGGACTGTGGTGTGTGTGTATATATATATAAGTCTCAGGGCCTGGACTGTGGTGTGTGTGTATATATATATAAGTCTCAGGGTCTGGACTGTGGTGTGTGTGTGTATATATATAAGTCTCAGGGCCTGGACTGTGGTGTGTGTGTATATATATATAAGTCTCAGGGCATGGACTGTGGTGTGTGTGTATATATATAAGTCTCAGGGCATGGACTGTGGTGTGTGTGTATATATATAAGTCTCAAGGCCTGGACTGTGGTGAGTGTGTATGTATATATATAAGTCTCAGGGCCTGGACTGTGGTGTGTGTCTGTGTATATATATAAGTCTCAGGGCCTGGACTGTGGTGTGTGTGTGTATATATATAAGTCTCAGGGCCTGGACTGTGGTGTGTGTGTGTATATATATAAGTCTCAGGGCCTGGACTGTGGTGTGTGTGTATGTATATATATAAGTCTCAGGGCCTGGACTGTGGTGTGTGTGTGTATATAAATAAGTCTCAGGGCCTGGACTGTGGTGTGTGTGTGTATATATATAAGTCTCAGGGCATGGACTGTGGTGTGTGTGTATATATATATATAAGTCTCAGGGCCTGGACTGTGGTGTGTGTCTGTATATATATAAGTCTCAGGGCATGGACTGTGGTGTGTGTGTGTATATATATAAGTCTCAGGGCCTGGACTGTGGTGTGTGTGTATATATATATAAGTCTCAGGGCATGGACTGTGGTGTGTGTGTATATATATATAAGTCTCAGGGCCTGGACTGTGGTGTGTGTGTGTATATATATAAGTCTCAGGGCATGGACTGTGGTGTGTGTGTGTGTGTATATATATAAGTCTCAGGGCCTGGACTGTGGTGTGTGTGTATATATATATAAGTCTCAGGGCATGGACTGTGGTGTGTGTGTGTGTGTATATATATAAGTCTCAGGGCCTGGACTGTGGTGTGTGTGTATATATATATAAGTCTCAGGGCATGAACTGTGGTGTGTGTGTATATATATAAGTCTCAGGGCCTGGACTGTGGTGTGTGTGTGTGTATATATATAAGTCTCAGGGCCTGGACTGTGGTGTGTGTGTGTGTGTATATATATAAGTCTCAGGGCCTGGACTGTGGTGTGTGTGTATATATATATAAGTCTCAGGGCCTGGACTGTGGTGTGTGTGTATATATATATAAGTCTCAGGGTCTGGACTGTGGTGTGTGTGTATATATATATAAGTCTCAGGGCCTGGACTGTGGTGTGTGTGTATATATATATAAGTCTCAGGGCCTGGACTGTGGTGTGTGTGTGTGTATATATATAAGTCTCAGGGCCTGGACTGTGGTGTGTGTGTGTATATATATATAAGTCTCAGGGCCTGGACTGTGGTGTGTGTGTATATATATATAAGTCTCAGGGCCTGGACTGTGGTGTGTGTGTGTATGTATATATATAAGTCTCAGGGCCTGGACTGTGGTGTGTGTGTGTATATATATAAGTCTCAGGGCCTGGACTGTGGTGTGTGTGTATATATATAAGTCTCAGGGCCTGGACTGTGGTGTGTGTGTGTATATATATAAGTCTCAGGGTCTGGACTGTGGTGTGTGTGTGTGTATATATATAAGTCTCAGGGCATGGACTGTGGTGTGTGTGTATATATATAAGTCTCAGGGCCTGGACTGTGGTGTGTGTGTGTATATATATAAGTCTTAGGGCATGGACTGTGGTGTGTGTGTGTATATATAAGTCTCAGGGCCTGGACTGTGGTGTGTGTGTATATATATAAGTCTCAGGGCCTGGACTGTGGTGTGTGTGTGTGTATATATATAAGTCTCAGGGCCTGGACTGTGGTGTGTGTGTGTGTATATATATAAGTCTCAGGGCATGGACTGTGGTGTGTGTGTGTGTATATATATAAGTCTCAGGGCATGGACTGTGGTGTGTGTGTGTGTATATATATAAGTCTCAGGGCCTGGACTGTGGTGTGTGTGTGTATATATATAATTCTCAGGGCCTGGACTGTGGTGTGTGTGTGTATATATAAGTCTCAGGGCATGGACTGTGTGTGTGTGTGTGTATATATATAAGTCTCAGGGCCTGGACTGTGGTGTGTGTGTGTGTATATATATAAGTCTCTGGGCCTGGACTGTGGTGTGTGTGTGTGTATATATAAGTCTCTGGGCCTGGACTGTGGTGTGTGTGTGTATATATATAAGTCTCAGGGCCTGGACTGTGGTGTGTGTGTATATATATATATATATAAGTCTCAGGGCCTGGACTGTGGTGTGTGTGTGTATATATATAAGTCTCTGGGCCTGGACTGTGGTGTGTGTGTGTGTATATATATAAGTCTCAGGGCCTGGACTGTGGTGTGTGTGTATATATATATATATAAGTCTCAGGGCCTGGACTGTGGTGTGTGTGTGTATATATATAAGTCTCAGGGCCTGGAGTGTGGTGTGTGTGTGTATATATAAGTCTCAGGGCCTGGACTGTGGTGTGTGTGTGTATATATATAAGTCTCAGGGTCTGGACTGTGGTGTGTGTGTATATATATATAAGTCTCAGGGCCTGGACTGTGGTGTGTGTGTGTGTATATATATAAGTCTCAGGGCCTGGACTGTGGTGTGTGTGTGTATATATATAAGTCTCAGGGCCCGGACTGTGGTGTGTGTGTATATATATAAGTCTCAGGGTCTGGACTGTGGTGTGTGTGTGTATATATAAGTCTCGGGGTCTGGACTGTGGTGAGCGTGTGTGTATATATATAAGTCTCAGTGCCTGGACTGAGGTGTGTGTGTGTATATATATATAAGTCTCAGGGCCTGGACTGTGGTGTGTGTGTGTGTATATATATAAGTCTCAGGGCATGGACTGTGGTGTGTGTGTGTGTGTGTATATATATAAGTCTCAGGGCCTGGACTGTGGTGTGTGTGTGTATATATATAATTCTCAGGGCCTGGACTGTGGTGTGTGTGTGTATATATAAGTCTCAGGGCATGGACTGTGTGTGTGTGTGTGTGTATATATATAAGTCTCAGGGCCTGGACTGTGGTGTGTGTGTGTATATATATAAGTCTCAGGGCCTGGACTGTGGTGTGTGTGTGTGTATATATATAAGTCTCAGGGCCTGGACTGTGGTGTGTGTGTGTGTATATATAAGTCTCAGGGCCTGGACTGTGGTGTGTGTGTGTATATATATAAGTCTCAGGGCCTGGACTGTGGTGTGTGTGTGTGTATATATATAAGTATCAGGGCCTGGACTGTGGTGTGTGTGTATATATATATATATATATAAGTCTCAGGGCCTGGACTGTGGTGTGTGTGTGTATATATATAAGTCTCAGGGCCTGGACTGTGGTGTGTGTGTGTATATATATAAGTCTCAGGGCCTGGACTTTGGTGTGTGTGTGTGTATATATATAAGTCTCAGGGCCTGGACTGTGGTGTGTGTGTGTGTATATATAAGTCTCAGGGCCTGGACTGTGGTGTGTGTGTGTATATATATAAGTCTCTGGGCCTGGACTGTGGTGTGTGTGTGTGTATATATATAAGTATCAGGGCCTGGACTGTGGTGTGTGTGTATATATATATATATATATAAGTCTCAGGGCCTGGACTGTGGTGTGTGTGTGTGTATATATATAAGTCTCAGGGCCTGGAGTGTGGTGTGTGTGTGTATATATAAGTCTCAGGGCCTGGACTGTGGTGTGTGTGTGTATATATATAAGTCTCAGGGTCTGGACTGTGGTGTGTGTGTATATATATATAAGTCTCAGGGCCTGGACTGTGGTGTGTGTGTGTGTGTATATATATAAGTCTCAGGGCCTGGACTGTGGTGTGTGTGTGTATATATATAAGTCTCAGGGCCCGGACTGTGGTGTGTGTGTATATATATAAGTCTCAGGGTCTGGACTGTGGTGTGTGTGTGTATATATAAGTCTCAGGGTCTGGACTGTGGTGAGCGTGTGTGTATATATATAAGTCTCAGTGCCTGGACTGAGGTGTGTGTGTGTAAATATAAGTCTCAGGGCCTAGACTGTGGTGTGTGTGTGTATATATAAGTCTCAGGGTCTGGACTGTGGTGTGTGTGTGTGTATATAAGTCTCAGGGTCTGGACTGTGGTGAGCGTGTGTGTATATATATAAGTCTCAGGGCCTGGACTGTGGTGTGTGTGTGTATATATATAATTCTCAGGGCCTGGACTGTGGTGTGTGTGTGTATATATAAGTCTCAGGGTCTGGACTGTGGTGTGTGTGTGTGTATATAAGTCTCAGGGTCTGGACTGTGGTGTGTGTGTATATATATATAAGTCTCAGGGCCTGGACTGTGGTGTGTGTGTGTGTATATATATAAGTCTCAGGTTCTGGACTGTGGTGTGTGTGTGTATATATATAAGTCTCAGGGTCTGGACTGTGGTGTTTGTGTTTATATATAAGTCTCAGGGCCTGGACTGTGGTGTGTGTGTATATATATATAAGTCTCAGGGCCTGGACAGTGGTGTGTGTGTGTATATATAAGTCTCAGGGTCTGGACTGTGGTGTGTGTTTGTATATATATATATATATATCTCAGTGCCTGGACTGTGGTGTGTGTGTGTGTATATATATAAGTCTCAGGGCCTGGACTGTGGTGTGTGTGTATATATATATAAGTCTCAGGGCCTGGACTGTGGTGTGTGTGTGTGTCTATATATATAAGTCTCAGGGCCTGGACTGTGGTGTGTGTGTGTGTCTATATATATAAGTCTCAGGGCCTGGACTGTGGTGTGTGTGTATATATATATAAGTCTCAGGGCCTGGACTGTGGTGTGTGTGTGTATATATATAAGTATCAGGGTCTGGACTGTGGTGTGTGTGTGTGTCTATATATATAAGTCTCAGGGCCTGGACTGTGGTGTGTGTGTCTATATATATAAGTCTCAGGGCCTGGACTGTGGTGTGTGTGTGTGTGTCTATATATATATATATGTCTCAGGGCCTGGACTGTGGTGTGTGTGTGTATATATATAAGTCTCAGGGCCTGGACTGTGGTGTGTGTGTGTATCTATATAAGTCTCAGGTCCTGGACTGTGGTGAGTGTGTGTGTATATATATAAGTCTCAGGGCCTGGACTGTGGTGTGTGTGTGTATATATATAAGTCTCAGGGCCTGGACTGTGGTGTCTGTGTGTATATATATATAAGTCTCAGGGCCTGGACTGTGGTGTGTGTGTGTGTATATATATAAGTCTCAGGGCCTGGACTGTGGTGTATGTGTGTATATATATAAGTCTCAGGGCCTGGACTGTATTGTGTGTGTGTGTATATATATAAGTCTCAGGGCCTGGACTGTGGTGTGTGTGTGTATATATATAAGTCTCAGGGCCTGGACTGTGGTGTGTGTGTTTCTATATATATAAGTCTCAGGGCCTGGACTGTGGTGTGTGTGTGTGTGTATATATATAAGTCTCAGGGCCTGGACTGTGGTGTGTGTGTGTATATATATAAGTCTCAGGGCCTGGACTGTGGTGTGTGTGTTTCTATATATATAAGTCTCAGGGTCTGGACTGTGGTGTGTGTGTGTGTGTATATATATAAGTCTCAGGGCCTGGACTGTGGTGTGTGTGTGTATATATATAAGTCTCAGGGCCTGGACTGTGGTGTCTGTGTGTATATATATATAAGTCTCAGGGCCTGGACTGTGGTGTGTGTGTGTGTATATATATAAGTCTCAGGGCCTGGACTGTGGTGTATGTGTGTATATATATAAGTCTCAGGGCCTGGACTGTATTGTGTGTGTGTGTATATATATAAGTCTCAGGGCCTGGACTGTGGTGTGTGTGTGTATATATATAAGTCTCAGGGCCTGGACTGTGGTGTGTGTGTTTCTATATATATAAGTCTCAGGGCCTGGACTGTGGTGTGTGTGTGTATATATATATAAGTCTCAGGGCATGGAGTGTGGTGTGTGTGTGTATATATATAAGTCTCAGGGCCTAGACTGTGGTGTGTGTGTATATCTATAAGTCTCAGGGTCTGGACTGTGGTGTGTGTGTGTGTATTTCTATAAGTATCAGGGCCTGGACTGTGGTGTTTGTGTGTGTATATATATAAGTCTCAGGGCCTGGACTGTGGTGTGTGTGTGTGTATATATATAAGTCTCAGGGCCTGGACTGTGGTGTGTGTGTGTATATATATATATAAGTATCAGGGTCTGGACTGTGGTGTGTGTGTGTGTATAAAGATAAGTCTCAGGGTCTGGACTGTGGTGTGTGTGTGTGTATATATATATAAGTCTCAGGGCCTAGACTGTGGTGTGTGTGTATATATATAAGCCTCAGGGTCTGGACTGTGGTGTGTGTGTGTGTATATATATAAGTATCAGGGCCTGGACTGTGGTGTTTGTGTATATATATAAGTCTCAGGGCCTGGACTGTGGTGTGTGTGTGTGTATATATATAAGTCTCAGGGCCTGGACTGTGGTGTGTGTGTGTATATATATATAAGTATGAGGGTCTGGACTGTGGTGTGTGTGTGTATATATATATAAGTCTCAGGGCATGGAGTGTGGTGCGTGTGTGTATATATATAAGTCTCAGGGCCTGGACTGTGGTGTGTGTGTGTATATATATATAAGTATGAGGGTCTGGACTGTGGTGTGTGTGTGTCTATATATATAAGTCTCAGGGCCTGGACTGTGGTGTGTGTGTGTATATATATATAAGTATGAGGGTCTGGACTGTGGTGTGTGTGTGTATATATATATAAGTCTCAGGGCATGGAGTGTGGTGTGTGTGTGTATATATATAAGTCTCAGGGTCTGGACTGTGGTGTGTGTGTGTGTATATATATAAGTCTCAGGGCCTGGACTGTGGTGTGTGTGTGTGTATATATATAAGTCTCAGGGCCTGGACTGTGGTGTGTGTGTGTATATATATATATAAGTATCAGGGTCTGGACTGTGGTGTGTGTGTGTGTATATATATATAAGTCTCAGGGCCTAGACTGTGGTGTGTGTGTATATATATAAGTCTCAGGGTCTGGACTGTGGTGTGTGTGTGTGTATATATATAAGTATCAGGGCCTGGACTGTGGTGTTTGTGTATATATATAAGTCTCAGGGCCTGGACTGTGGTGTGTGTGTGTGTATATATATAAGTCTCAGGGCCTGGACTGTGGTGTGTCTGTGTATATATATATAAGTATGAGGGTCTGGACTGTGGTGTGTGTGTGTATATATATATAAGTCTCAGGGCATGGAGTGTGGTGTGTGTGTGTATATATATAAGTCTCAGGGTCTGGACTGTGGTGTGTGTGTGTGTGTATATATATAAGTCTCAGGGCCTGGAGTGTGGTGTGTGTGTGTATATATATAAGTCTCAGGGCCTGGACTGTGGTGTGTGTGTGTGTATATATATAAGTCTCAGGGCCTGGACTGTGGTGAGTGTGTGTGTATATATATAAGTCTCAGGGTCTGGACTGTGGTGTGTTTGTGTATATATATAAGTCTCAGGGCATGGACTGTGGTGTGTGTGTGTATATATATAAGTCTCAGGGCCTGGACTGTGCTGTGTGTGTGTATATATATAAGTATCAGGGCCTGGACTGTGGTGTGTGTGTGTATATATATAAGTCTCAGGGCCTGGACTGTGGTGTGTGTGTATATATATATATATATAAGTCTCAGGGCATGGAGTGTGGTGTGTCTGTGTATATATATAAGTCTCAGGGCCTGGACTGTGCTGTGAGTGTGTGTATATATATAAGTCTCAGGGCCTGGACTGTGGTGTGTGTGTATATATATATATAAGTCTCAGGGCATGGAGTGTGGTGTGTGTGTGTATATATATAAGTCTCAGGGCCTGGACTGTGGTGTGTGTGTGTGTATATATATAAGTCTCAGGGCCTGGACTGTGGTGTTTGTGTGTATATATATAAGTCTCAGGGCCTGGACTGTGGTGTGTGTGTGTGTATATATAAGTCTCAGTGCCTGGACTGTGGTGTGTGTGTGTGTATATATAAGTCTCTGGGTCTGGACTGTGGTGTGTGTGTGTGTATATATATAAGTCTCAGGGCCTGGACTGTGGTGTCTGTGTGTATATATATAAGTCTCAGGGTCTGGACTGTGGTGTGTGTGTGTGTATATATATAAGTCTCAGGGCCTGGACTGTGCTGTGTGTGTGTGTATATATATAAGTCTCAGGGCCTGGACTGTGGTGTTTGTGTGTGTATATATATAAGTCTCAGGGCCTGGACTGTGGTGAGTGTCTGTATATATATATATAAGTCTCAGGGCCTGGACTGTGGTGTGTGTGTGTATATATATATAAGTCTCAGTGCCTGGACTGTGGTGTGTGTGTGTGTATATATATAAGTCTCAGGGTCTGGACTGTGGTGTGTGTGTGTATATAAATAAGTATCAGGGTCTGGACTGTGGTGTGTGTGTGTGTATATATATAAGTCTCAGTGCCTGGACTGTGGTGTGTGTGTGTGTATATATATAAGTCTCAGGGTCTGGACTGTGGTGTGTGTGTGTATATAAATAAGTATCAGGGTCTGGACTGTGGTGAGTGTGTGTGTATATATATAAGTCTCAGGGTCTGGACTGTGGTGTGTGTGTGTGTATATATATAAGTCTCAGGGCATGGACTGTGGTGTGTGTGTGTATATATATAAGTCTCAGGGCCTGGACTGTGGTGTCTGTGTGTGTATATATATAAGTCTCAGGGTCTGGACTGTGGTGTGTGTGTGTGTATATATATAATTCTCAGGGTCTGGACTGTGGTGTGTGTGTGTATATATATAAGTCTCAGGGCCTGGACTGTGGTGTGTGTGTATATATATATAAGTCTCAGGGCATGGACTGTGGTGTGTGTGTATATATATAAGTCTCAGGGCCTGGACTGTGGTGTGTGTGTATGTATATATATAAGTCTCAGGGCCTGGACTGTGGTGTGTGTGTGTGTATATATATAAGTCTCAGTGCCTGGACTGTGGTGTGTGTGTGTGTGTATATATAAGTCTCAGGGCATGGACTGTGGTGTGTGTGTATGTATATATATAAGTCTCAGGGCATGGACTGTGGTGTGTGTGTATGTATATATATAAGTCTCAGGGCCTGGACTGTGGTGTGTGTGTGTGTATATATATAAGTCTCAGTGCCTGGACTGTGGTGTGTGTGTGTGTGTATATATAATTCTCAGGGTCTGGACTGTGGTGTGTGTGTATATATATATAAGTCTCAGGGCATGGACTGTGGTGTGTGTGTATATATATAAGTCTCAGGGCCTGGACTGTGGTGTGTGTGTATGTATATATATAAGTCTCAGGGCCTGGACTGTGGTGTGTGTGTATATATATATAAGTCTCAGGGCATGGACTGTGGTGTGTGTGTATATATATAAGTCTCAGGGCCTGGACTGTGGTGTGTGTGTATGTATATATATAAGTCTCAGGGTCTGGACTGTGGTGTGTGTGTATATATATATAAGTCTCAGGGCATGGACTGTGGTGTGTGTGTATATATATAAGTCTCAGGGCCTGGACTGTGGTGTGTGTGTGTGTATATATATAAGTCTCAGGGCCTGGACTGTGGTGTGTGTGTATATATATAAGTCTCATTGCCTGGACTGTGGTGTGTGTGTGTGTGTATATATATAAGTCTCAGGGTCTGGACTGTGGTGTGTGTGTGTATATATATAAGTATCAGGGTCTGGACTGTGGTGAGTGTGTGTGTATATATATAAGTCTCAGGGTCTGGACTGTGGTGTCTGTCTGTGTATATATATATAAGTCTCAGGGCCTGGACTGTGGTGTGTGTGTGTGTATATATATAAGTCTCAGGGCTTGGACTGTGGTGAGTGTGTGTGTATATATATAAGTCTCAGGGCCTGGACTGTGGTGTGTGTGTATATATATAAGTCTCAGGGTCTGGACTGTGGTGTGTGTGTATATATATAAGTCTGAGGGTCTGGACTGTGGTGTGTGTGTGTGTATATATATAAGTCTCAGGGCCTGGACTGTGGTGTGTGTGTGTGTATATATATAAGTCTCAGGGCCTGGACTGTGGTGAGTGTGTGTATATATATAAGTCTCAGGGCCTGGACTGTGGTGTGTGTGTGTGTATATATATAAGTCTCAGGGCCTGGACTGTGGTGTGTGTGTGTGTATATATAAGTCTCAGGGCCTGGACTGTGGTGTGTGTGTGTGTATATATAAGTCTCAGGGCATGGACTGTGGTGAGTGTGTGTGTATATATATAAGTCTCAGGGCCTGGACTGTGGTGTGTGTGTATGTATATATATAAGTCTCAGGGCCTGGACTGTGGTGTGTGTGTGTATATATATAAGTATCAGGGCCTGGACTGTGGTGTGTGTGTGTGTATATATATAAGTCTCAGGGCCTGGACTGTGGTGTGTTTGTGTGTGTATATATATAAGTCTCAGGGCATGGACTGTGGTGTGTGTGTATGTATATATATAAGTCTCAGGGCCTGGACTGTGGTGTGTGTGTGTATATATATAAGTCTCAGGGCCTGGACTGTGGTGTGTGTGTGTGTATATATAAGTCTCAGGGCATGGACTGTGGTGAGTGTGTGTGTATATATATAAGTCTCAGGGCCTGGACTGTGGTGTGTGTGTATGTATATATATAAGTCTCAGGGCCTGGACTGTGGTGTGTGTGTGTATATATATAAGTATCAGGGCCTGGACTGTGGTGTGTGTGTGTGTATATATATAAGTCTCAGGGCCTGGACTGTGGTGTGTTTGTGTGTGTATATATATAAGTCTCAGGGCATGGACTGTGGTGTGTGTGTATGTATATATATAAGTCTCAGGGCCTGGACTGTGGTGTGTGTCTGTGTATATATATATAAGTCTCAGGGCCTGGACTGTGGTGTGTGTGTGTATATATATAAGTCTCAGGGCCTGGACTGTGGTGTGTGTGTATATATATATAAGTCTCAGGGCATGGACTGTGGTGTGTGTGTGTTTTTATATAAGTCTCAGGGCCTGGACTGTGGTGTGTGTGTATATATATATTAGTCTCAGGGCCTGGACTGTGGTGTGTGTGTGTGTGTATATATATAAGTCTCAGGGCATGGACTGTGGTGTGTGTGTATGTATATATATAAAAGTCTCAGGGCCTGGACTGTGGTGTGTGTCTGTGTATATATCTAAGTCTCAGGGCCTGGACTGTGGTGTGTGTGTGTATATATATAAGTCTCAGGGTCTGGACTGTGGTGTGTGTGTGTATATATATAAGTCTCTGGGCCTGGACTGTGGTGTGTGTGTATATATATAAGTGGCAGGGCCTGGACTGTGGTGTGTGTGTATATATATATAAGTCTCAGGGCATGGACTGTGGTGTGTGTGTGTATATATATAAGTCTCAGGGTCTGGACTGTGGTGTGTGTGTGTATATATATAAGTCTCAGGGCCTGGACTGTGGTGTGTGTGTATATATATATAAGTCTCAGGGCATGGACTGTGGTGTGTGTGTATGTATATATATAAGTCTCAGGGCCTGGACTGTGGTGTGTGTGTGTATATACATAAGTCTCAGGGTCTGGACTGTGGTGTGTGTGTGTATATATATAAGTCTCAGGGCCTGGACTGTGGTGTGCGTGTATATATATATAAGTCTCAGGGCATGGACTGTGGTGTGTGTGTATGTATATATATAAGTCTCAGGGCCTGGACTGTGGTGTGTGTCTGTGTATATATATAAGTCTCAGGGCCTGGACTGTGGTGTGTGTGTGTATATATATAAGTCTCAGGGCCTGGACTGTGGTGTGTGTGTATATATATATAAGTCTCACGGCCTGGACTGTGGTGTGTGTGTATATATATATAAGTCTCAGGGTCTGGACTGTGGTGTGTGTGTGTATATATATAAGTCTCAGGGCCTGGACTGTGGTGTGTGTGTATATATATATAAGTCTCAGGGCATGGACTGTGGTGTGTGTGTATGTATATATATATAAGTCTCAGGGCCTGGACTGTGGTGTGTGTCTGTGTATATATATAAGTCTCAGGGCCTGGACTGTGGTGTGTGTGTGTATATATATAAGTCTCAGGTCCTGGACTGTGGTGTGTGTGTGTATATATATAAGTCTCAGGGCCTGGACTGTGGTGTGTGTGTATGTTTATATATAAGTCTCAGGGCCTGGACTGTGGTGTGTGTGTGTATATAAATAAGTCTCAGGGCCTGGACTGTGGTGTGTGTGTGTATATATATAAGTCTCAGGGCATGGACTGTGGTGTGTGTGTATATATATATAAGTCTCAGGGCCTGGACTGTGGTGTGTGTGTGTATATATATAAGTCTCAGGGCATGGACTGTGGTGTGTGTGTTTATATATATAAGTCTCAGGGCCTGGACTGTGGTGTGTGTGTATATATATATAAGTCTCAGGGCATGGACTGTGGTGTGTGTGTATATATATATAAGTCTCAGGGCCTGGACTGTGGTGTGTGTGTGTATATATATAAGTCTCAGGGCATGGACTGTGGTGTGTGTGTGTGTGTATATATATAAGTCTCAGGGCCTGGACTGTGGTGTGTGTGTGTGTATATATATAAGTCTCAGGGCCTGGACTGTGGTGTGTGTGTATATATATATAAGTCTCAGGGCATGGACTGTGGTGTGTGTGTATATATATAAGTCTCAGGGCCTGGACTGTGGTGTGTGTGTGTGTATATATATAAGTCTCAGGGCATGGACTGTGGTGTGTGTGTGTGTATATATATAAGTCTCAGGGCCTGGACTGTGGTGTGTGTGTGTATATATATAATTCTCAGGGCCTGGACTGTGGTGTGTGTGTGTATATATAAGTCTCAGGGCATGGACTGTGTGTGTGTGTGTGTATATATATAAGTCTCAGGGCCTGGACTGTGGTGTGTGTGTGTGTATATATATAAGTCTCTGGGCCTGGACTGTGGTGTGTGTGTGTGTATATATAAGTCTCAGGGCCTGGACTGTGGTGTGTGTGTGTATATATATAAGTCTCTGGGCCTGGACTGTGGTGTGTGTGTGTATATATATAAGTCTCAGGGCCTGGACTGTGGTGTGTGTGTATATATATATATATATAAGTCTCAGGGCCTGGACTGTGGTGTGTGTGTGTATATATATAAGTCTCTGGGCCTGGACTGTGGTGTGTGTGTGTGTATATATATAAGTCTCAGGGCCTGGACTGTGGTGTGTGTGTATATATATATATATATAAGTCTCAGGGCCTGGACTGTGGTGTGTGTGTGTATATATATAAGTCTCAGGGCCTGGAGTGTGGTGTGTGTGTGTATATATAAGTCTCAGGGCCTGGACTGTGGTGTGTGTGTGTATATATATAAGTCTCAGGGTCTGGACTGTGGTGTGTGTGTGTGTATATATAAGTCTCAGGGCCTGGACTGTGGTGTGTGTGTGTATATATATAAGTCTCTGGGCCTGGACTGTGGTGTGTGTGTGTGTATATATATAAGTATCAGGGCCTGGACTGTGGTGTGTGTGTATATATATATATATATATAAGTCTCAGGGCCTGGACTGTGGTGTGTGTGTGTATATATATAAGTCTCAGGGCCTGGACTTTGGTGTGTGTGTGTGTATATATATAAGTCTCAGGGCCTGGACTGTGGTGTGTGTGTGTGTATATATAAGTCTCAGGGCCTGGACTGTGGTGTGTGTGTGTATATATATAAGTCTCTGGGCCTGGACTGTGGTGTGTGTGTGTGTATATATATAAGTATCAGGGCCTGGACTGTGGTGTGTGTGTATATATATATATATATATAAGTCTCAGGGCCTGGACTGTGGTGTGTGTGTGTGTATATATATAAGTCTCAGGGCCTGGAGTGTGGTGTGTGTGTGTATATATAAGTCTCAGGGCCTGGACTGTGGTGTGTGTGTGTATATATATAAGTCTCAGGGTCTGGACTGTGGTGTGTGTGTATATATATATAAGTCTCAGGGCCTGGACTGTGGTGTGTGTGTGTGTGTATATATATAAGTCTCAGGGCCTGGACTGTGGTGTGTGTGTGTATATATATAAGTCTCAGGGCCCGGACTGTGGTGTGTGTGTATATATATAAGTCTCAGGGTCTGGACTGTGGTGTGTGTGTGTATATATAAGTCTCAGGGTCTGGACTGTGGTGAGCGTGTGTGTATATATATAAGTCTCAGTGCCTGGACTGAGGTGTGTGTGTGTAAATATAAGTCTCAGGGCCTAGACTGTGGTGTGTGTGTGTATATATAAGTCTCAGGGTCTGGACTGTGGTGTGTGTGTGTGTATATAAGTCTCAGGGTCTGGACTGTGGTGAGCGTGTGTGTATATATATAAGTCTCAGGGCCTGGACTGTGGTGTGTGTGTGTATATATATAATTCTCAGGGCCTGGACTGTGGTGTGTGTGTGTATATATAAGTCTCAGGGTCTGGACTGTGGTGTGTGTGTGTGTATATAAGTCTCAGGGTCTGGACTGTGGTGTGTGTGTATATATATATAAGTCTCAGGGCCTGGACTGTGGTGTGTGTGTGTGTATATATATAAGTCTCAGGTTCTGGACTGTGGTGTGTGTGTGTATATATATAAGTCTCAGGGTCTGGACTGTGGTGTGTGTGTGTGTATATATATAAGTCTCAGGTTCTGGACTGTGGTGTGTGTGTATATATATAAGTCTCAGGGCCTGGACTGTGGTGTGTGTATATATATATAAGTCTCAGGGCCTGGACTGTGGTGTGTGTGTATATATATATAAGTCTCAGGGCCTGGACAGTGGTGTGTGTGTGTATATATAAGTCTCAGGGTCTGGACTGTGGTGTGTGTTTGTATATATATATATATATATCTCAGTGCCTGGACTGTGGTGTGTGTGTGTGTATATATATAAGTCTCAGGGCCTGGACTGTGGTGTGTGTGTGTATATATATAAGTCTCAGGGCCTGGACTGTGGTGTGTGTGTATATATATATAAGTCTCAGGGCATGGACTGTGGTGTGTGTGTATGTATATATATATAAGTCTCAGGGCCTGGACTGTGGTGTGTGTCTGTGTATATATATAAGTCTCAGGGCCTGGACTGTGGTGTGTGTGTGTATATATATAAGTCTCAGGGCCTGGACTGTGGTGTGTGTGTGTATATATATAAGTCTCAGGGCCTGGACTGTGGTGTGTGTGTATGTATATATATAAGTCTCAGGGCCTGGACTGTGGTGTGTGTGTGTATATAAATAAGTCTCAGGGCCTGGACTGTGGTGTGTGTGTGTATATATATAAGTCTCAGGGCCTGGACTGTGGTGTGTGTGTATATATATATAAGTCTCAGGGCATGGACTGTGGTGTGTGTGTATGTATATATATAAGTCTCAGGGCCTGGACTGTGGTGTGTGTGTGTGTATATATATAAGTCTCAGGGCATGGACTGTGGTGTGTGTGTGTGTGTATATATATAAGTCTCAGGGCATGGACTGTGGTGTGTGTGTGTGTGTATATATATAAGTCTCAGGGCCTGGACTGTGGTGTGTGTGTGTGTATATATATAAGTCTCAGGGCATGGACTGTGGTGTGTGTGTATGTATATATATAAGTCTCAGGGCCTGGACTGTGGTGTGTGTGTGTGTATATATATAAGTCTCAGGGCATGGACTGTGGTGTGTGTGTATATATATATAAGTCTCAGGGCCTGGACTGTGGTGTGTGTGTATATATATATAAGTCTCAGGGCATGGACTGTGGTGTGTGTGTATATATATATATAAGTCTCAGGGCCTGGACTGTGGTGTGTGTGTGTGTATATATATAAGTCTCAGGGCATGGACTGTGGTGTGTGTGTGTGTATATATATAAGTCTCAGGGCCTGGACTGTGGTGTGTGTGTGTGTATATATATAAGTCTCAGGGCCTGGACTGTGGTGTGTGTGTATATATATATAAGTCTCAGGGCCTGGACTGTGGTGTGTGTGTATATATATATAAGTCTCAGGGTCTGGACTGTGGTGTGTGTGTACATATATATAAGTCTCAGGGCCTGGACTGTGGTGTGTGTGTATATATATATATAAGTCTCAGGGCCTGGACTGTGGTGTGTGTGTATATATATATAAGTCTCAGGGCCTGGACTGTGGTGTGTGTGTGTGTATATATATAAGTCTCAGGGCCTGGACTGTGGTGTGTGTGTGTATATATATATAATTCTCAGGGCCTGGACTGTGGTGTGTGTGTATATATATATAAGTCTCAGGGCCTGGACTGTGGTGTGTGTGTGTATGTATATATATAAGTCTCAGGGCCTGGACTGTGGTGTGTGTGTGTATATATATAAGTCTCAGGGCCTGGACTGTGGTGTGTGTGTATATATATAAGTCTCAGGGCCTGGACTGTGGTGTGTGTGTGTATATATATAAGTCTCAGGGTCTGGACTGTGGTGTGTGTGTGTGTATATATATAAGTCTCAGGGCATGGACTGTGGTGTGTGTGTGTGTATATATATAAGTCTCAGGGTCTGGACTGTGGTGTGTGTGTGTGTATATATATAAGTCTCAGGGCCTGGACTGTGGTGTGTGTGTGTATATATATAAGTCTCAGGGTCTGGACTGTGGTGTGTGTGTGTGTATATATATAAGTCTCAGGGCCTGGACTGTGGTGTGTGTGTGTATATATATAAGTCTTAGAGCATGGACTGTGGTGTGTGTGTGTATATATAAGTCTCAGGGCCTGGACTGTGGTGTGTGTGTATATATATAAGTCTCAGGGCCTGGACTGTGGTGTGTGTGTGTGTATATATATAAGTCTCAGGGCCTGGACTGTGGTGTGTGTGTGTGTATATATATAAGTCTCAGGGCATGGACTGTGGTGTGTGTGTGTGTATATATATAAGTCTCAGGGCCTGGACTGTGGTGTGTGTGTGTATATATATAATTCTCAGGGCCTGGACTGTGGTGTGTGTGTGTATATATAAGTCTCAGGGCATGGACTGTGTGTGTGTGTGTATATATATAAGTCTCAGGGCCTGGACTGTGGTGTGTGTGTGTATATATATAAGTCTCAGGGCCTGGACTGTGGTGTGTGTGTGTGTATATATATAAGTCTCAGGGCCTGGACTGTGGTGTGTGTGTGTGTATATATAAATCTCAGGGCCTGGACTGTGGTGTGTGTGTGTATATATATAAGTCTCTGGGCCTGGACTGTGGTGTGTGTGTGTGTATATATATAAGTCTCAGGGCCTGGACTGTGGTGTGTGTGTATATATATATAAGTCTCAGGGCCTGGACTGTGGTGTGTGTGTGTGTATATATATAAGTCTCAGGGCCTGGAGTGTGGTGTGTGTGTGTATATATAAGTCTCAGGGCCTGGACTGTGGTGTGTGTGTGTATATATATAAGTCTCAGGGTCTGGACTGTGGTGTGTGTGTGTGTATATATATAAGTCTCAGGGCCTGGACTGTGGTGTGTGTGTGTATATATATAAGTCTCAGGGCCTGGAGTGTGGTGTGTGTGTGTATATATAAGTCTCAGGGCCTGGACTGTGGTGTGTGTGTATATATATATAAGTCTCAGGGCCTGGACTGTGGTGTGTGTGTGTGTATATATATAAGTCTCAGGGCCTGGACTGTGGTGTGTGTGTGTATATATATAAGTCTCAGGGCCCGGACTGTGGTGTGTGTGTATATATATAAGTCTCAGGGTCTGGACTGTGGTGTGTGTGTGTATATATATAAGTCTCAGGGCCTGGACTGTGGTGTGTGTGTGTATATATAAGTCTCAGGGTCTGGACTGTGGTGTGTGTGTATATATATATAAGTCTCAGGGCCTGGACTGTGGTGTGTGTGTGTATATATATAAGTCTCAGGGCCTGGACTGTGGTGTGTGTGTGTGTATATATATAAGTCTCAGGGTCTGGACTGTGGTGTGTGTGTATATATATATAAGTCTCAGGGTCTGGACTGTGGTGTGTGTGTGTGTATATATATAAGTCTCAGGGTCTGGAATGTGGTGTGTGTGTATATATATATAAGTCTCAGGGTCTGGACTGTGGTGAGTGTGTGTGTATATATATAAGTCTCAGGGCCTGGACTGTGGTGTGTGTGTGTGTATATATATAAGTCTCAGGGTCTGGACTGTGGTGTGTGTGTATATATATATAAGTCTCAGGGTCTGGACTGTGGTGTGTGTGTATATATATATAAGTCTCAGGGCCTGGACTGTGGTGTGTGTGTATATATATAAGTCTCAGGGTCTGAACTGTGGTGTTTGTGTTTATATATAAGTCTCAGGGTCTGGACTGTGGTGTATGTGAGTGTATATAAGTCTCAGGGTCTGGACTGTGGTGTGTGTGTATATATATATAAGTCTCAGGGCCTGGACTGTGGTGTGTGTGTGTGTATATATATAAGTCTCAGGGTCTGAACTGTGGTGTTTGTGTTTATATATAAGTCTCAGGGTCTGGACTGTGGTGTGTGTGAGTGTATATAAGTCTCAGGGTCTGGACTGTGGTGTGCGTGTATATATATATAAGTCTCAGGGCCTGGACTGTGTTGTGTGTGTGTGTATATATATAAGTCTCAGGTTCTGGACTGTGGTGTGTGTGTGTATATATATAAGTCTCAGGGTCTGGACTGTGGTGTTTGTGTTTATATATAAGTCTCAGGGTCTGGACTGTGGTGTGTGTTTGTATATATATATAAGTCTCAGGGCCTGGACTGTGGTGTGTGTGTATATATATATAAGTCTCAGGGCCTGGACTGTGGTGTGTGTGTGTATATATATAAGTCTCAGGGTCTGGACTGTGGTGTGAGTGTGTATATATATAAGTCTCAGGGTCTGGACTGTGGTGTTTGTGTTTATATATAAGTCTCAGGGTCTGGACTGTGGTGTGTGTTTGTATATATATATAAGTCTCAGGGCCTGGACTGTGGTGTGTGTGTATATATATATAAGTCTCAGGGCCTGGACTGTGGTGTGTGTGTGTATATATATAAGTCTCAGGGTCTGGACTGTGGTGTGTGTTTGTATATATATATAAGTCTCAGGGCCTGGACTGTGGTGTGTGTGTGTATATATATAAGTCTCAGGGCCTGGACTGTGGTGTGTGTGTGTATATATATAAGTCTCAGGGCATGGACTGTGGTGTGTGTGTATGTATATATATAAGTCTCAGGGCCTGGACTGTGGTGTGTGTGTGTATATATATAAGTCTCAGGGCATGGACTGTGGTGTGTGTGTATGTATATGTATATAAGTCTCAGGGCCTGGACTGTGGTGTGTGTGTGTATATTTATAAGTCTCAGTGCATGGACTGTGCTGTGTGTGTGTATATATATAAGTCTCAGGGCATGGACTGTGGTGTGTGTGTATATATATTTAAGTCTCAGGGCCTGGACTGTGGTGTGTGTGTGTGTATATATATAAGTCTCAGGGCCTGGACTGTGGTGTGTGTGTATATATATATAAGTCTCAGGGCCTGGACTGTGGTGTGTGTGTGTATATATATAAGTCTCAGGGCCTGGACTGTGGTGTGTGTGTGTGTATATATATAAGTCTCAAAGCATGGAATGTGGTGTGTGTGTATGTATGTATATATATATAAGTCTCAGGGCCTGGACTGTGGTGTGTGTGTGTATATATATAAGTCTCAGGGCCTGGACTGTGGTGTGTGTGTGTATATATTTTTAAGTCTCAGGGCCTGGACTGTGGTGTGTGTGTATATATATATAAGTCTCAGGGCCTGGACTGTGGTGTGTGTGTGTATATATATAAGTCTCAGGGCCTGGATTGTGGTGTGTGTGTGTATATATATAAGTCTCAGGGCCTGGACTGTGGTGTGTGTGTATATATATATATAAGTCTCAGGGCCTGGACTGTGGTGTGTGTGTATATATATATAAGTCTCAGGGCCTGGACTGTGGTGTGTGTGTATATATATATAAGTCTCAGGGCCTGGACTGTGGTGTGTGTGTGTATATATATATAAGTCTCAGGGCCTGGACTGTGGTGTGTGTGTATATATATATATAAGTCTCAGGGCCTGGACTGTGGTGTGTGTGTATATATATATAAGTCTCAGGGCCTGGACTGTGGTGTGTGTGTGTATATATATATAAGTCTCAGGGCCTGGACTGTGGTGTGTGTGTATATATATATATAAGTCTCAGGGAATGGACTGTGGTGTGTGTGTATATATATATAAGTCTCAGGGCCTGGACTGTGGTGTGTGTGTGTATATATATATAAGTCTCAGGGCCTGGACTGTGGTGTGTGTGTATATATATATAAGTCTCAGGGCCTGGACTGTGGTGTGTGTGTGTATATATATAAGTCTCAGGGCCTGGACTGTGGTGTGTGTGTATATATATAAGTCTCAGGGTCTGGACTGTGGTGTGTGTGTATATATATATAAGTCTCAGGGTCTGGACTGTGGTGTGTGTGTATATATATATAAGTCTCAGGGCCTGGACTGTGGTGTGTGTGTATATATATAAGTCTCAGGGTCTGGACTGTGGTGTGTGTGTATATATATATAAGTCTCTGGGCCTGGACTGTGGTGTGTGTGCATATATATATAAGTCTCAGGGCATGGACTGTGGTGTGTGTGTGTATATATATAGGTCTCAGGGTCTGGACTGTGGTGTGTGTGTATATATATATAATTCTCAGGACCTGGACTGTGGTGTGTGTGTATATATATAAGTCTCTGGGCCTGGACTGTGGTGTGTGTGTGTATATATATATAAGTCTCAGGGCCTGGACTGTGGTGTGTGTGTGTGTATATATATAAGTATCAGGGCATGGACTGTGGTGTGTGTGTGTGTATATATATAAGTATCAGGGCCTGGACTGTGGTGTGTGTGTGTGTATATATATAAGTCTCTGGGCCTGGACTGTGGTGTGTGTGTATATATATATAAGTCTCAGGGCATGGACTGTGGTGTGTGTGTGTCTATATATAAGTCTCAGGGCATGGACTGTGGTGTGTGTGTGTGTATATATATAAGTCTCAGGGCCTGGACTGTGGTGTGTGTGTGTATATATATATAAGTCTCAGTGCCTGGACTGTGGTGTGTGTGTGTGTGTATATATAAGTCTCAGGGCCTGGACTGTGGTGTGTGTGTGTGTATATATATAAGTCTCAGGGCCTGGACTGTGGTGTGTGTGTGTGTATATATATAAGTCTCAGGGCCTGGACTGTGGTGTGTGTGTGTATATATATAAGTCTCAGGGTCTGGACTGTGGTGTGTGTGTGTATATATATAAGTCTCAGGGCCTGGACTGTGGTGTGTGTGTGTATATATATAGGTCTCAGGGCCTGGACTGTGGTGTGTGTGTGTATATATATAAGTCTCAGGGCCTGGACTGTGGTGTGTGTGTGTGTGTATATATATAAGTCTCAGGGCCTGGACTGTGGTGTGTGTGTGTATATATATAAGTCACAGGGCCTGGACTGTGGTGTGTGTGTGTGTATATATATAAGTCTCAGGGCCTGGACTGTGGTGTGTGTGTGTATATATATAAGTCTCAGGGCCTGGACTGTGGTGTGTGTGTATATATATATAAGTCTCAGGGCATGGACTGTGGTGTGTGTGTATGTATATATATAAGTCTCAGGGCCTGGACTGTGGTGTGTGTCTGTGTATATATATAAGTCTCAGGGCCTGGACTGTGGTGTGTGTGTGTGTTAATATATAAGTCTCAGGGCCTGGACTGTGGTGTGTGTGTATGTATATATATAAGTCTCAGGGCCTGGACTGTGGTGTGTGTGTGTATATATATAAGTCTCAGGGCCTGGACTGTGGTGTGTGTGTGTATATATATAAGTCTCAGGGCCTGGACTGTGGTGTGTGTGTATATATATATAAGTCTCAGGGCATGGACTGTGGTGTGTGTGTATATATATATAAGTCTCAGGGCCTAGACTGTGGTGTGTGTGTGTATATATATAAGAGTCAGGGCCTGGTCTGTGGTGTGTGTGTGTGTATATATATAAGTCTCAGGGCATGGACTGTGGTGTGTGTGTGTATATATATATATAAGTCTCAGGGCCTGGACTGTGGTCTGTGTGTATATATATATAAGTCTCAGGGCATGGACTGTGGTGTGTGTGTATGTATATATATAAGTCTCAGGGCCTGGACTGTGGTGTGTGTGTGTGTATATATATAAGTCTCAGGGCATGGACTGTGGTGTGTGTGTATGTATATATATAAGTCTCAGGGCCTGGACTGTGGTGTGTGTGTGTGTATATATATAAGTCTCAGGGCATGGACTGTGGTGTGTGTGTGTGTGTATATATATAAGTCTCAGGGCCTGGACTGTGGTGTGTGTGTATATATATATAAGTCTCAGGGCATGGACTGTGGTGTGTGTGTGTGTATATATATATAAGTCTCAGGGCCTGGACTGTGGTGTGTGTGTATATATATATAAGTCTCAGGGCCTGGACTGTGGTGTGTGTGTGTATATATAAGTCTCAGGGTCTGGACTGTGGTGTGTGTTTGTATATATATATAAGTCTCAGGGCCTGGACTGTGGTGTGTGTGTATATATATATAAGTCTCAGGGCCTGGACTGTGGTGTGTGTGTATGTATATATATATAAGTCTCAGGGCCTGGACTGTGGTGTGTGTGTGTATATATATAAGTCTCAGGGCCTGGACTGTGGTGTGTGTGTGTATATATATAAGTCTCAGGGCATGGACTGTGGTGTGTGTGTATGTATATATATAAGTCTCAGGGCATGGACTGTGGTGTGTGTGTATGTATATATATAAGTCTCAGGGCATGGACTGTGGTGTGTGTGTATGTATATATATAAGTCTCAGGGCCTGGACTGTGGTGTGTGTGTGTGTATATATATAAGTCTCAGGGCATGGACTGTGGTGTGTGTGTGTGTGTATATATATAAGTCTCAGGGCCTGGACTGTGGTGTGTGTGTATATATATATAAGTCTCAGGGCATGGACTGTGGTGTGTGTGTGTGTATATATATATAAGTCTCAGGGCCTGGACTGTGGTGTGTGTGTATATATATATAAGTCTCAGGGCCTGGACTGTGGTGTGTGTGTGTATATATAAGTCTCAGGGTCTGGACTGTGGTGTGTGTTTGTATATATATATAAGTCTCAGGGCATGGACTGTGGTGTGTGTGTATATATATATAATTCTCAGGGCCTGGACTGTGGTGTGTGTGTATGTATATATATATAAGTCTCAGGGCCTGGACTGTGGTGTGTGTGTGTATATATATAAGTCTCAGGGCCTGGACTGTGGTGTGTGTGTGTATATATATAAGTCTCAGGGCATGGACTGTGGTGTGTGTGTATGTATATATATAAGTCTCAGGGCCTGGACTGTGGTGTGTGTGTGTATATATATAAGTCTCAGGGCATGGACTGTGGTGTGTGTGTATGTATATATATATAAGTCTCAGGGCCTGGACTGTGGTGTGTGTGTGTATATATATAAGTCTCAGGGCATGGACTGTGGTGTGTGTGTGTATATATATAAGTCTCAGGGCATGGACTGTGGTGTGTGTGTATATATATTTAAGTCTCAGGGCCTGGACTGTGGTGTGTGTGTGTGTATATATATAAGTCTCAGGGCCTGGACTGTGGTGTGTGTGTGTATATATATAAGTCTCAGGGCCTGGACTGTGGTGTGTGTGTGTATATATATAAGTCTCAGGGCCTGGACTGTGGTGTGTGTGTGTATATATATAAGTCTCAAAGCATGGACTGTGGTGTGTGTGTATGTATATATATATAAGTCTCAGGGCCTGGACTGTGGTGTGTGTGTGTATATATATAAGTCTCAGGGCCTGGACTGTGGTGTGTGTGTGTATATATATAAGTCTCAGGGCCTGGACTGTGGTGTGTGTGTGTATATATATAAGTCTCAGGGCATGGACTGTGGTGTGTGTGTATGTATATATATATAAGTCTCATGGCCTGGACTGTGGTGTGTGTGTGTATATATATAAGTCTCAGGGCCTGGACTGTGGTATGTGTGTGTGTATATATGTAAGTCTCAGGGCCTGGACTGTGGTGTGTGTGCGTATATATATACGTCTCAGGGCCTGGACTGTGGTGTGTGTGTGTATATATATAAGTCTCAGGGTATGGACTGTGGTGTGTGTGTGTGTATATATAAGTCTCTGGGCCTGGACCGTGGTGTGTGTGTGTGTATATATATAAGTCTCAGGGCCTGGACTGTGGTGTGTGTGTGTGTATATATATAAGTCTCAGGGCCTGGACTGTGGTGTGTGTGTATATATATAAGTCTCAGGGTCTGGACTGTGGTGTGTGTGTATATATATATAAGTCTCAGGGTCTGGACTGTGGTGTGTGTGTATATATATATCAGTCTCAGGGCCTGGACTGTGGTGTGTGTGTATATATATAAGTCTCAGGGTCTGGACTGTGGAGTGTGTGTATATATATATATAAGTCTCTGGGCCTGGACTGTGGTGTGTGTGCATATATATATAAGTCTCAGGGCATGGACTGTGGTGTGTGTGTGTATATATATAAGTCTCAGGGTCTGGACTGTGGTGTGTGTGTATATATATATAAGTCTCAGGGCCTGGACTGTGGTGTGTGTGTATATATATAAGTCTCAGGGTCTGGACTGTGGTGTGTGTGTGCATATATATATAAGTCTCTGGGCCTGGACTGTGGTGTGTGTGTATATATATATAAGTCTCAGGGCCTGGACTGTGGTGTGTGTGTATATATATATAAGTCTCAGGGTCTGGACTGTGGTGTGTGTGTGTATATATATAAGTCTCAGGGCCTGGACTGTGGTGTGTGTGTGTATATATATAAGTCTCTGGGCCTGGACTGTGGTGTGTGTGTATATATATATAAGTCTCAGGGCCTGGACTGTGGTGTGTGTGTGTGTATATATATATATAAGTATCAGGGCCTGGACTGTGGTGTGTGTGTGTGTATATATATAAGTATCAGGGCCTGGACTGTGGTGTGTGTGTGTGTATATATATAAGTCTCTGGGCCTGGACTGTGGTGTGTGTGTATATATATATATAAGTCTCAGGGCCTGGACTGTGGTGTGTGTGTGTATATATATAAGTCTCAGGGCCTGGACTGTGGTGTGTGTGTGTATATATATAAGTCTCATGGCCTGGACTGTGGTGTGTGTGTGTATATATATAAGTCTCAGGGCCTGGACTGTGGTATGTGTGTGTGTATATATGTAAGTCTCAGGGCCTGGACTGTGGTGTGTGTGCGTATATATATAAGTCTCAGGGCCTGGACTGTGGTGTGTGTGTGTATATATATAAGTCTCAGGGTATGGACTGTGGTGTGTGTGTGTGTATATATAAGTCTCTGGGCCTGGACCGTGGTGTGTGTGTGTGTATATATATAAGTCTCAGGGCCTGGACTGTGGTGTGTGTGTGTGTATATATATAAGTCTCAGGGCCTGGACTGTGGTGTGTGTGTATATATATAAGTCTCAGGGTCTGGACTGTGGTGTGTGTGTATATATATATAAGTCTCAGGGTCTGGACTGTGGTGTGTGTGTATATATATATAAGTCTCAGGGCCTGGACTGTGGTGTGTGTGTATATATATAAGTCTCAGGGTCTGGACTGTGGTGTGTGTGTATATATATATATAAGTCTCTGGGCCTGGACTGTGGTGTGTGTGCATATATATATAAGTCTCAGGGCATGGACTGTGGTGTGTGTGTGTATATATATAAGTCTCAGGGTCTGGACTGTGGTGTGTGTGTATATATATATAAGTCTCAGGGCCTGGACTGTGGTGTGTGTGTATATATATAAGTCTCAGGGTCTGGACTGTGGTGTGTGTGTGCATATATATATAAGTCTCTGGGCCTGGACTGTGGTGTGTGTGTATATATATATAAGTCTCAGGGCCTGGACTGTGGTGTGTGTGTATATATATATATAAGTCTCAGGGTCTGGACTGTGGTGTGTGTGTGTATATATATAAGTCTCAGGGCCTGGACTGTGGTGTGTGTGTGTATATATATAAGTCTCTGGGCCTGGACTGTGGTGTGTGTGTATATATATATAAGTCTCAGGGCCTGGACTGTGGTGTGTGTGTGTGTATATATATATATAAGTATCAGGGCCTGGACTGTGGTGTGTGTGTGTGTATATATATAAGTATCAGGGCCTGGACTGTGGTGTGTGTGTGTGTATATATATAAGTCTCTGGGCCTGGACTGTGGTGTGTGTGTATATATATATAAGTCTCAGGGCCTGGACTGTGGTGTGTGTGTGTATATATATAAGTCTCAGGGCCTGGACTGTGGTGTGTGTGTGTATATATATAAGTCTCAGGGCCTGGACTGTGGTGTGTGTGTGTATATATATAAGTCTCAGGGCCTGGACTGTGGTGTGTGTGTGTATATATATAAGTCTCAGGGCATGGACTGTGGTGTGTGTGTATGTATATATATTTCAGTCTCAGGGCCTCGACTGTGGTGTGTGTGTGTATATATATAAGTCTCAGGGCCTGGACTGTGGTATGTGTGTGTGTATATCTATAAGTCTCAGGGCCTGGACTGTGGTGTGTGTGTGTATATATATAAGTCTCAGGGCCTGGACTGTGGTGTGTGTGTGTATATATATAAGTCTCAGGGTATGGACTGTGGTGTGTGTGTGTGTATATATAAGTCTCTGGGCCTGGACCTTGGTGTGTGTGTGTGTATATATATAAGTCTCAGGGCCTGGACTGTGGTGTGTGTGTATATATATAAGTCTCAGGGCCTGGACTGTGGTGTGTGTGTGTGTATATATATAAGTCTCAGGGCCTGGACTGTGGTGTGTGTGTATATATATAAGTCTCAGGGTCTGGACTGTGGTGTGTGTGTATATATATATAAGTCTCAGGGTCTGGACTCTGGTGTGTGTGTATATATATATAAGTCTCAGGGCCTGGACTGTGGTGTGTGTGTATATATATAAGTCTCAGGGTCTGGACTGTGGTGTGTGTGTATATATATATATAAGTCTCTGGGCCTGGACTGTGGTGTGTGTGCATATATATATAAGTCTCAGGGCATGGACTGTGGTGTGTGTGTGTATATATATAAGTCTCAGGGTCTGGACTGTGGTGTGTGTGTATATATATATAAGTCTCAGGGCCTGGACTGTGGTGTGTGTGTATATATATAAGTCTCAGGGTCTGGACTGTGGTGTGTGTGTGCATATATATATAAGTCTCTGGGCCTGGACTGTGGTGTGTGTGTATATATATATAAGTCTCAGGGCCTGGACTGTGGTGTGTGTGTATATATATAAGTCTCAGGGTCTGGACTGTGGTGTGTGTGTGTATATATATAAGTCTCAGGGCCTGGACTGTGGTGTGTGTGTGTATATATATATGTCTCTGGGCCTGGACTGTGGTGTGTGTGTATATATATATAAGTCTCAGGGCCTGGACTGTGGTGTGTGTGTGTGTATATATATATATAAGTATCAGGGCCTGGACTGTGGTGTGTGTGTGTGTATATATATAAGTATCAGGGCCTGGACTGTGGTGTGTGTGTGTGTATATATATAAGTCTCTGGGCCTGGACTGTGGTGTGTGTGTATATATATAAGTCTCAGGGTCTGGACTGTGGTGTGTGTGTGCATATATATATAAGTCTCTGGGCCTGGACTGTGGTGTGTGTGTATATATATATAAGTCTCAGGGCCTGGACTGTGGTGTGTGTGTATATATATAAGTCTCAGTGTCTGGACTGTGGTGTGTGTGTGTATATATATAAGTCTCAGGGCCTGGACTGTGGTGTGTGTGTGTATATATATAAGTCTCTGGGCCTGGACTGTGGTGTGTGTGTATATATATATAAGTCTCAGGGCCTGGACTGTGGTGTGTGTGTGTGTATATATATATATAAGTATCAGGGCCTGGACTGTGGTGTGTGTGTGTGTATATATATAAGTATCAGGGCCTGGACGGTGGTGTGTGTGTGTGTATATATATAAGTCTCTGGGCCTGGACTGTGGTGTGTGTGTATATATATATAAGTCTCAGGGCCTGGACTGTGGTGTGTGTGTGTATATATATAAGTCTCAGGGCATGGACTGTGGTGTGTGTGTGTGTATATATATAAGTCTCAGGGTCTGGACTGTGGTGTGTGTGTGTGTATATATATAAGTCTCAGGGCATGGACTGTGGTGTGTGTGTATGTATATATATATAAGTCTCAGGGCCTGGACTGTGGTGTGTGTGTGTATATATATAAGTCTCAGGGCCTGGACTGTGGTGTGTGTGTGTATATATATAAGTCTCAGGGCCTGGACTGTGGTGTGTGTGTGTATATATATAAGTCTCAGGGCATGGACTGTGGTGTGTGTGTATGTATATATATATAAGTCTCAGGGCCTGGACTGTGGTGTGTGTGTGTATATATATAAGTCTCAGGGCCTGGACTGTGGTATGTGTGTGTGTATATCTATAAGTCTCAGGGCCTGGACTGTGGTGTGTGTGTGTATATATATAAGTCTCAGGGCCTGGACTGTGGTGTGTGTGTGTATATATATAAGTCTCAGGGTATGGACTGTGGTGTGTGTGTGTGTATATATAAGTCTCTGGGCCTGGACCGTGGTGTGTGTGTGTGTATATATATAAGTCTCAGGGCCTGGACTGTGGTGTGTGTGTATATATATAAGTCTCAGGGCCTGGACTGTGGTGTGTGTGTGTGTATATATATAAGTCTCAGGGCCTGGACTGTGGTGTGTGTGTATATATATAAGTCTCAGGGTCTGGACTGTGGTGTGTGTGTATATATATATAAGTCTCAGGGTCTGGACTCTGGTGTGTGTGTATATATATATAAGTCTCAGGGCCTGGACTGTGGTGTGTGTGTATATATATAAGTCTCAGGGTCTGGACTGTGGTGTGTGTGTATATATATATATAAGTCTCTGGGCCTGGACTGCGGTGTGTGTGCATATATATATAAGTCTCAGGGCATGGACTGTGGTGTGTGTGTGTATATATATAAGTCTCAGGGTCTGGACTGTGGTGTGTGTGTATATATATATAAGTCTCAGGGCCTGGACTGTGGTGTGTGTGTATATATATAAGTCTCAGGGTCTGGACTGTGGTGTGTGTGTGCATATATATATAAGTCTCTGGGCCTGGACTGTGGTGTGTGTGTATATATATATAAGTCTCAGGGCCTGGACTGTGGTGTGTGTGTATATATATAAGTCTCAGGGTCTGGACTGTGGTGTGTGTGTGTATATATATAAGTCTCAGGGCCTGGACTGTGGTGTGTGTGTGTATATATATAAGTCTCTGGGCCTGGACTGTGGTGTGTGTGAGTGTATATATATAAGTCTCAGGGCCTGGAATGTGGTGTGTGTGTGTATATATATAAGTCTCAGGGTCTGGACTGTGGTGTGTGTGTGTATATATATAAGTCTCAGGGCCTGGACTGTGGTGTGTGTGTATATATATATAAGTCTCAGGGCCTGGACTGTGGTGTGTGTGGATATATATATATAAGTCTCAGGGCCTGGACTGTGGTGTGTGTGTGTGTATATATATAAGTATCAGGGCCTGGACTGTGGTGTGTGTGTGTGTATATATATAAGTCTCTGGGCCTGGACTGTGGTGTGTGTGTATATATATATAAGTCTCAGGGCATGGACTGTGGTGTGTGTGTGTCCATATATAAGTCTCAGGGCATGGACTGTGGTGTGTGTGTGTGTATATATATAAGTCTCAGGGCCTGGACTGTGGTGTGTGTGTGTATATATATATAAGTGTCAGTGCCTGGACTGTGGTGTGTGTGTGTATATATATATAAGTCTCAGGGTCTGGACTGTGGTGTTTGTGTATGTATATAAGTCTCAGGGCCTGGACTGTGGTGTGTGTGTATATATATATAAGTCTCAGGGCCTGGACTGTGGTGTGTGTGTGTGTATATATATATATAAGTATCAGGGCCTGGACTGTGGTGTGTGTGTGTGTATATATATAAGTATCAGGGCCTGGACTGTGGTGTGTGTGTGTGTATATATATAAGTCTCTGGGCCTGGACTGTGGTGTGTGTGTGTATATATATATAAGTCTCTGGGCCTGGACTGTGGTGTGTGTGTATATATATATAAGTCTCAGGGCCTGGACTGTGGTGTGTGTGTGTGTATATATATATATAAGTATCAGGGCCTGGACTGTGGTGTGTGTGTGTGTATATATATAAGTATCAGGGCCTGGACTGTGGTGTGTGTGTGTGTATATATATAAGTCTCTGGGCCTGGACTGTGGTGTGTGTGTATATATATAAGTCTCAGGGTCTGGACTGTGGTGTGTGTGTGCATATATATATAAGTCTCTGGGCCTGGACTGTGGTGTGTGTGTATATATATATAAGTCTCAGGGCCTGGACTGTGGTGTGTGTGTATATATATAAGTCTCAGGGTCTGGACTGTGGTGTGTGTGTGTATATATATAAGTCTCAGGGCCTGGACTGTGGTGTGTGTGTGTATATATATAAGTCTCTGGGCCTGGACTGTGGTGTGTGTGTATATATATATAAGTCTCAGGGCCTGGACTGTGGTGTGTGTGTGTATATATATAAGTCTCTGGGCCTGGACTGTGGTGTGTGTGTATATATATATAAGTATCAGGGCCTGGACTGTGGTGTGTGTGTGTGTGTATATATATAAGTATCAGGGCCTGGACTGTGGTGTGTGTGTGTGTATATATATAAGTCTCTGGGCCTGGACTGTGGTGTGTGTGTATATATATATAAGTCTCAGGGCCTGGACTGTGGTGTGTGTGTGTATATATATAAGTCTCAGGGCATGGACTGTGGTGTGTGTGTGTATATATATAAGTCTCAGGGCATGGACTGTGGTGTGTGTGTATGTATATATATATAAGTGTCAGGGCCTGGACTGTGGTGTGTGTGTGTATATATATAAGTCTCAGGGCATGGACTGTGGTGTGTGTGTATGTATATATATATAAGTCTCAGGGCCTGGACTGTGGTGTGTGTGTGTATATATATAAGTCTCAGGGCCTGGACTGTGGTGTGTGTGTGTATATATATAAGTCTCAGGGCCTGGACTGTGGTGTGTGTGTGTATATATATAAGTCTCAGGGCCTGGACTGTGGTATGTGTGTGTGTATATCTATAAGTCTCAGGGCCTGGACTGTGGTGTGTGTGTGTATATATATAAGTCTCAGGGCCTGGACTGTGGTGTGTGTGTGTATATATATAAGTCTCAGGGTATGGACTGTGGTGTGTGTGTGTGTATATATAAGTCTCTGGGCCTGGACCGTGGTGTGTGTGTGTGTATATATATAAGTCTCAGGGCCTGGACTGTGGTGTGTGTGTATATATATAAGTCTCAGGGCCTGGACTGTGGTGTGTGTGTGTGTATATATATAAGTCTCAGGGCCTGGACTGTGGTGTGTGTGTATATATATAAGTCTCAGGGTCTGGACTGTGGTGTGTGTGTATATATATATAAGTCTCAGGGTCTGGACTCTGGTGTGTGTGTATATATATATAAGTCTCAAGGCCTGGACTGTGGTGTGTGTGTATATATATAAGTCTCAGGGTCTGGACTGTGGTGTGTGTGTATATATATATATAAGTCTCTGGGCCTGGACTGTGGTGTGTGTGCATATATATATAAGTCTCAGGGCATGGACTGTGGTGTGTGTGTGTATATATATAAGTCTCAGGGTCTGGACTGTGGTGTGTGTGTGTATATATATAAGTCTCAGGGCCTGGACTGTGGTGTGTGTGTATATATATAAGTCTCAGGGTCTGGACTGTGGTGTGTGTGTGTATATATATAAGTCTCAGGGCCTGGACTGTGGTGTGTGTGTGTATATATATAAGTCTCTGGGCCTGGACTGTGGTGTGTGTGTATATATATATAAGTCTCAGGGCCTGGACTGTGGTGTGTGTGTGTGTATATATATATATAAGTATAAGGGCCTGGACTGTGGTGTGTGTGTGTATATATATATAAGTATCAGGGCCTGGACTGTGGTGTGTGTGTGTGTATATATATAAGTCTCTGGGCCTGGACTGTGGTGTGTGTGTATATATATATAAGTCTCAGGGCATGGACTGTGGTGTGTGTGTGTCTATATATAAGTCTCAGGGCATGGACTGTGGTGTGTGTGTGTGTATATATATAAGTCTCAGGGCCTGGACTGTGGTGTGTGTGTGTATATATATATAAGTCTCAGTGCCTGGACTGTGGTGTGTGTGTGTGTATATATATAAGTCTCAGGGCCTGGAATGTGGTGTGTGTGTGTATATATATAAGTCTCAGGGTCTGGACTGTGGTGTGTGTGTGTATATATATAAGTCTCAGGGTCTGGACTGTGGTGTGTGTGTGTATATATATAAGTCTCAGGGCCTGGACTGTGGTGTGTGTGTATATATATAAGTCTCAGGGTCTGGACTGTGGTGTGTGTGTGTATATATATAAGTCTCAGGGCCTGGACTGTGGTGTGTGTGTGTATATATATAAGTCTCTGGGCCTGGACTGTGGTGTGTGTGTATATATATATAAGTCTCAGGGCCTGGACTGTGGTGTGTGTGTGTGTATATATATATATAAGTATAAGGGCCTGGACTGTGGTGTGTGTGTGTATATATATATAAGTATCAGGGCCTGGACTGTGGTGTGTGTGTGTGTATATATATAAGTCTCTGGGCCTGGACTGTGGTGTGTGTGTATATATATATAAGTCTCAGGGCATGGACTGTGGTGTGTGTGTGTCTATATATAAGTCTCAGGGCATGGACTGTGGTGTGTGTGTGTGTATATATATAAGTCTCAGGGCCTGGACTGTGGTGTGTGTGTGTATATATATATAAGTCTCAGTGCCTGGACTGTGGTGTGTGTGTGTGTATATATATAAGTCTCAGGGCCTGGAATGTGGTGTGTGTGTGTATATATATAAGTCTCAGGGTCTGGACTGTGGTGTGTGTGTGTATATATATAAGTCTCAGGGCCTGGACTGTGGTGTGTGTGTATATATATATAAGTCTCAGGGCCTGGACTGTGGTGTGTGTGGATATATATATATAAGTCTCAGGGCCTGGACTGTGGTGTGTGTGTGTGTATATATATAAGTATCAGGGCCTGGACTGTGGTGTGTGTGTGTGTATATATATAAGTCTCTGGGCCTGGACTGGTGTGTGTGTGTATATATATATAAGTCTCAGGGCATGGACTGTGGTGTGTGTGTGTCCATATATAAGTCTCAGGGCATGGACTGTGGTGTGTGTGTGTGTATATATATAAGTCTCAGGGCCTGGACTGTGGTGTGTGTGTGTATATATATATAAGTGTCAGTGCCTGGACTGTGGTGTGTGTGTGTGTGTATATATAAGTCTCAGGGCCTGGACTGTGGTGTGTGTATATATATAAGTCTCAGGGCCTGGACTGTGGTGTGTGTGTGTATATATATAAGTCTCAGGGTCTGCACTGTGGTGTGTGTGTGTATATATATAAGTCTCAGGGCCTGGACTGTGGTGTGTGTGTATATATATATAAGTCTCAGGGCCTGGACTGTGGTGTGTGTGTGTGTATATATATAAGTCTCAGGGTCTGGACTGTGGTGTGTGTGTGTATATATATAAGTCTCAGGGCCTGGACTGTGGTGTGTGTGTATATATATATAAGTCTCAGGGCCTGGACTGTGGTGTGTGTGTGTGTGTATATATAAGTCTCAGGGCCTGGACTGTGGTGTGTGTGTGTATATATATAAGTCTCAGGGCCTGGACTGTGGTGTGTGTGTGTGTATATATATAAGTCTCAGGGCCTGGACTGTGGTGTGTGTGTGTGTGTATATATATAAGTCTCAGGGCCTGGACTGTGGTGTGTGTGTATATATATATAATTCTCAGGGCATGGACTGTGGTGTGTGTGTGTGTATATATATAAGTCTCAGGGCCTGGACTGTGGTGTGTGTGTGTGTATATATATAAGTCTCAGGGCCTGGACTGTGGTGTGTGTGTATATAAATATAAGTCTCAGGGCCTGGACTGTGGTGAGTGTGTATTTTTATAAGTCTCAGGGTCTGGACTGTGGTGTGTGTGCATATATATATAAGTCTCAGGGCATGGACTGTGGCGTGTGTGTATATATATATAAGTCTCAGGGTCTGGACTGTGGTGTGTGTGTATATATATATAAGTCTCAGGGCCTGGACTGTGGTGTGTGTGTATATATATAAGTCTCAGGGTCTGGACTGTGGTGTGTGTGTGCATATATATATAAGTCTCTGGGCCTGGACTGTGGTGTGTGTGTATATATATATAAGTCTCAGGGCCTGGACTGTGGTGTGTGTGTATATATATAAGTCTCAGGGTCTGGACTGTGGTGTGTGTGTGTATATATATAATTCTCAGGGCCTGGACTGTGGTGTGTGTGTGTATATATATAAGTCTCAGGGCATGGACTGTGGTGTGTGTGTGTATATATATAAGTATCAGGGCCTGGACTGTGGTGTGTGTGTGTTTATATATATAAGTCTCAGGGTCTGGACTGTGGTGTGTGTGTATGTATGTATATAAGTCTCTGGGCCTGGACTGTGGTGTGTGTGTATATATATATAAGTCTCAGGGCCTGGACTGTGGTGTGTGTGTGTGTATATATATATATAAGTATCAGGGCCTGGACTGTGGTGTGTGTGTGTGTATATATATAAGTATCAGGGCCTGGACTGTGGTGTGTGTGTGTGTATATATATAAGTCTCAGGGCATGGACTGTGGTGTTTGTGTGTATATATATAAGTATCAGGGCCTGGACTGTGGTGTGTGTGTGTTTATATATATAAGTCTCAGGGTCTGGACTGTGGTGTGTGTGTATGTATGTATATAAGTCTCTGGGCCTGGACTGTGGTGTGTGTGTATATATATATAAGTCTCAGGGCCTGGACTGTGGTGTGTGTGTGTGTATATATATATATAAGTATCAGGGCCTGGACTGTGGTGTGTGTGTGTGTATATATATAAGTATCAGGGCCTGGACTGTGGTGTGTGTGTGTGTATATATATAAGTCTCAGGGTCTGGACTGTGGTGTGTGTGTGTATATATATAAGTCTCTGGGCCTGGACTGTGGTGTGTGTGTGTGTATATATATAAGTCTCAGGGCATGGACTGTGGTGTGTGTGTGTGTATATATATAAGTCTCAGGGCCTGGACTGTGGTGTGTGTGTGTATATATATATATAAGTCTCAGTGCCTGGACTGTGGTGTGTGTGTGTGTGTATATATAAGTCTCAGGGCCTGGACTGTGGTGTGTGTGTGTGTATATATATAAGTCTCAGGGCCTGGACTGTGGTGTGTGTGTGTATATATATATAAGTCTCAGGGTCTGGACTGTGGTGTGTGTGTGTATATATATAAGTCTCAGGGCCTGGACTGTGGTGTGTGTGTATATATATATAAGTCTCAGGGCCTGGACTGTGGTGTGTGTGTATATATATATAAGTCTCAGGGCCTGGACTGTGGTGTGTGTGTGTGTATATATATAAGTATCAGGGCCTGGACTGTGGTGTGTGTGTGTGTATATATATAAGTCTCTGGGCCTGGACTGTGGTGTGTGTGTATATATATATATAAGTCTCAGGGCATGGACTGTGGTGTGTGTGTGTCTATATATAAGTCTCAGGGCATGGACTGTGGTGTGTGTGTGTGTATATATATAAGTCTCAGGGCCTGGACTGTGGTGTGTGTGTGTATATATAAGTCTCAGGGCCTGGACTGTGGTGAGTGTGTGTATATATATATAAGTGTCAGTGCCTGGACTGTGGTGTGTGTGTGTGTGTGTATATATAAGTCTCAGGGCCTGGACTGTGGTGTGTGTGTGTGTATATATATAAGTCTCAGGGCCTGGACTGTGGTGTGTGTGTGTATATATATAAGTCTCAGGGTCTGGACTGTGGTGTGTGTGTGTATATATATAAGTCTCAGGGCCTGGACTGTGGTGTGTGTGTATATATATATAAGTCTCAGGGCCTGGACTGTGGTGTGTGTGTGTGTATATATATAAGTCTCAGGGTCTGGACTGTGGTGTGTGTGTGTATATATATAAGTCTCAGGGCCTGGACTGTGGTGTGTGTGTATATATATATAATTCTCAGGGCCTGGACTGTGGTGTGTGTGTGTGTATATATATAAGTCTCAGGGCCTGGACTGTGGTGTGTGTGTGTATATATATAAGTCTCAGGGCCTGGACTGTGGTGTGTGTGTGTGTATATATATAAGTCTCAGGGCATGGACTGTTGTGTGTGTGTGTATATATATAAGTCTCAGGGTCTGGACTGTGGTGTGTGTGTGTATATATATAAGTCTCAGGGCCTGGACTGTGGTGTGTGTGTATATATATATAAGTCTCAGGGCCTGGACTGTGGTGAGTGTGTGTATATATATAAGTCTCAGGGCCTGGACTGTGGTGAGTGTGTGTATATATATAAGTCTCAGGGCCTGGACTGTGGTGTGTGTGTATATATATATAATTCTCAGGGCATGGACTGTGGTGTGTGTGTGTATATATATAAGTCTCAGGGCCTGGACTGTGGTGTGTGTGTATATATATATATAAGTCTCAGGGCATGGACTGTGGTGTGTGTGTGTGTATATATATAAGTCTCAGGGCCTGGACTGTGGTGTGTGTGTATATATATATGAGTCTCAGGGCATGGACTGTGGTGTGTGTGTGTGTATATATATAAGTCTCAGGGCCTGGACTGTGGTGAGTGTGTATTTTTATAAGTCTCAGGGTCTGGACTGTGGTGTGTGTGTGTATATATATAAGTCTCAGGGCATGGACTGTGGTGTGTGTGTGTGTATATATAAGTCTCAGGGCCTGGACTGTGGTGTGTGTGTGTATATATATAAGTCTCAGGGCATGGACTGTGGTGTGTGTGTGTATATATATAAGTCTCAGGGCCTGGACTGTGCTGTGTGTGTGTATATATATAAGTCTCAGGGCATGGACTGTGGTGTGTGTGTGTATATATAAGTCTCAGGGTCTGGACTGTGGTGTGTGTGTATATATATATAAGTCTCAGGGCATGGACTGTGGTGTGTGTGTGTATATATAAGTCTCAGGGTCTGGACTGTGGTGTGTGTGTACATATATAAGTCTCAGGGCATGGACTGAGGTGTGTGTGTGTATATATAAGTCTCAGGGCCTGGACTGTGGTGTGTTTGTGTATATATATAAGTCTCAGGGCATGGACTGTGGTGTGTGTGTGTATATATAAGTCTCAGGGTCTGGACTGTGGTGTGTGTGTATATATATATAAGTCTCAGCGCCTGGACTGTGGTGTGTGTTTGTGTATATATATAAGTCTCAGGGCCTGGACTGTGGTGTGTGTGTGTGTATATATATAAGTCTCTGGGCCTGGACTGTGGTGTGTGTGTGTATATATATAAGTCTCAGGGCCGGGACTGTGGTGTGTGTGTGTATATATATATAAGTCTCTGGGCCCGGACTGTGGTGTGTGTGTGTATATATATAAGTCTCAGGGCCTGGACTGTGGTGTGTGTGTGTATATATATAAGTCTCAGGGCATGGACTGTGGTGTGTGTGTGTATATATAAGTCTCAGGGTCTGGACTGTGGTTTGTGTGGATATATATAAGTCTCAGGGCATGGACTGTGGTGTGTGTGTGTATATATAAGTCTCAGGGTCTGGACTGTGGTGTGTGTGTATATATATAAGTCTCAGCGCCTGGACTGTGGTGTGTGTTTGTGTATATATATAAGTCTCAGGGCCTGGACTGTGGTGTGTGTGTGTGTATATATATAAGTCTCGGGGCCTGGACTGTGGTGTGTGTGTGTATATATATAAGTCTCAGGGCCTGGACTGTGGTGTGTGTGTGTGTATATATACAAGTCTCTGGGCCCGGACTGTGGTGTGTGTGTGTATATATATAAGTCTGAGGGCCTGGACTGTGGTGTGTGTGTGTGTGTGTATATATAAGTCTCAGGGCCTGGACTGTGGTGTGTGTGTGTATATATATATATAAGTATCAGGGCCTGGACTGTGGAGAGTGTGTGTATATATATAAGTGTCAGGGCATGGACTGTGGTGTGTGTGTGTATATATATAAGTCTCAGGGCATGGACTGTGGTGTGTGTGTGTGTATATATATAAGTCTCAGGGCCTGGACTATGGTGTGTGTGTGTATCTATATAAGTCTCTGGGCCTGGACTGTGGTGTGTGTGTGTATATATAAGTCTCAGGGCCTGGACTGTGGTGTGTGTGTGTATATATAAGTCTCAGGGCCTGGAGTGTGGTGTGTGTGTGTATATATATAAGTCTCTGGGCCTGGACTGTGGTGTGTGTGTGTATATATAAGTCTCAGGGCCTGGAGTGTGGTGTGTGTGTGTATATATATAAGTCTCAGGGCATGGACTGTGGTGTGTGTGTGTATATATATAAGTCTCAGGGCCTGGAATGTGGTGTGTGTGTGTATATATATATATGTCTCAGGGCCTGGACTGTGGTGTGTGTATATATATATATATAAGTCTCAGGGCATGGACTGTGGTGTGTGTGTATATATATATAAGTCTCAGTGCCTGGACTGTGGTGTGTGTGTGTATATATATAAGTCTCAGGGCATGGACTGTGGTGTGTGTGTATATATATATAAGTCTCAGGGCCTGGACTGTGGTGTGTGTGTATATATATAAGTCTCAGGGCATGGACTGTGGTGTGTGTGTGTATATATATAAGTCTCAGGGCCTGGACTGTGGTGTCTGTGTGTGTATATATATATAAGTCTCAGTTCCTGGACTGTGGTGTGTGTGTATATATATAAGTCTCAGGGCATGGACTGTGGTGTGTGTGTATATATATAAGTCTCAGGGCATGGACTGTGGTGTGTGTGTATATATATAAGTCTCAGGGCATGGACTGTGGTGTGTGTGTGTATATATATATAAGTCTCAGTTCCTGGACTGTGGTGTGTGTGTATATATATAAGTCTCAGGGCATGGACTGTGGTATGTGTGTGTATATATATAAGTCTCAGGGCCTGGACTGTGGTGTGTGTGTATATATATAAGTCTCAGGGCATGGACTGTGGTGTGTGTGTGTATATATATATAAGTCTCAGTTCCTGGACTGTGGTGTGTGTGTATATATATAAGTCTCAGGGCATGGACTGTGGTATGTGTGTGTATATATATAATTCTCAGGGCCTGGACTGTGGTGTGTGTGTATATATATAAGTCTCAGGGTCTGGACTGTGGTGTGTGTGTGTGTATATATAAGTCTCAGTGCCTGGACTGTGGTGTGTGTGTGTATATATATAAGTCTCAGGGCCTGGACTGTGGTGTGTGTGTGTGTATATATAAGTCTCAGGGCCTGTACTGTGGTGTGTGAGTGTATATATATAAGTCTCAGGGCATGGACTGTGGTGTGTGTGTGTATATATAAATCTCAGTGCCTGGACTGTGGTGTGTGTGTGTATATATATAAGTATCAGGGCCTGGACTGTGGTGTGTGTGTATATATATAAGTCTCAGGGCATGGACTGTGGTGTGTGTGTATATATATATAAGTCTCAGTTCCTGGACTGTGGTGTGTGTGTATATATATAAGTCTCAGGGTCTGGACTGTGGTGTGTGTGTGTGTATATATATAAGTCTCAGGGTCTGGACTGTGGTGTGTGTGTGTATATATATAAGTCTCAGGGTCTGGACTGTGGTGTGTGTGTGTGTATATATATAAGTCTCAGGGCCTGGACTGTGGTGTGTGTGTGTATATATATAAGTCTCAGTGCCTGGACTGTGGTGTGTGTGTGTATATATATAAGTCTCAGGGCCTGGACTGTGTTGTGTGTGTGTGTGTATATATAAGTCTCAGGGCCTGGACTGTGTTGTGTGTGTGTGTGTATATATAAGTCTCAGGGCCTGGACTGTGGTGTGTGAGTGTATATATATAAGTCTCAGTGCCTGGACTGTGGTGTGTGTGTGTGTGTATATATAAGTCTCAGGGCCTGGACTGTGTTCTGTGTGTGTGTGTATATATAAGTCTCAGGGTCTGGACTGTGGTGTGTGTGTGTGTATATATATATATATAAGTATCAGGGTCTGGACTGTGGTGTGTGTGTGTATATATATAAGTCTCAGGGCCTGGACTGTGGTGTGTGTGTGTGTGTATATATAAGTCTCAGGGTCTGGACTGTGGTGTGTGTGTGTGTATATATATATATAAGTATCAGGGTCTGGACTGTGGTGTGTGTGTATATATATAAGTCTCAGGGCATGGACTGTGGTGTGTGTGTATATATATAAGTCTCAGGGCCTGGACTGTGTTGTGTGTGTGTGTGTATATATAAGTCTCAGGGTCTGGACTGTGGTGTGTGTGTGTGTATATATATATATAAGTATCAGGGTCTGGACTGTGGTGTGTGTGTATATATATAAGTCTCAGGGCATGGACTGTGGTGTGTGTGTGTATATATATATAAGTCTCAGGGCCTGGACTGTGGTGTGTGTGTGTATATATATAAGTCTCAGGGCCTGGACTGTGGTGTGTGTCTATATATATATAAGTATCAGGGTCTGGACTGTGGTGTGTGTGTATATATATAAGTCTCAGTTCCTGGACTGTGGTGTGTGTGTGTATATATATAAGTCTCAGGGCCTGGACTGTGGTGTGTGTCTATATATATATAAGTCTCAGGGCCTGGACTGTGGTGTGTGTCTATATATATATAAGTATCAGGGTCTGGACTGTGGTGTGTGTGTATATATATAAGTCTCAGGGCCTGGACTGTGGTGTGTGTGTATATATATAAGTCTCAGTTCCTGGACTGTGGTGTGTGTGTGTATATATATAAGTATCAGGGTCTGGACTGTGGTGTGTGTGTGTATATATATAAGTCTCTGGGCCTGGACTGTGGTGAGTGTGTGTATATATATAAGTCTCAGGGCCTGGACTGTGGTGTGTGTGTGTATATATATAAGTCTCAGGGCCTGGACTGTGGTGTGTGTGTGTATATATATAAGTCTCTGGGCCTGGACTGTGGTGTGTGTGTGTGTGTATATATATAAGTCTCAGGGCCTGGACTGTGGTGTGTGTGTGTATATATATAAGTCTCAGGGCCTGGACTGTGGTGTGTGTGTGTATATATATAAGTCTCAGGGCCTGGACTGTGGTGTGTGTGTGTATATATATAAGTCTCAGGGCCTGGACTGTGGTGTGTGTGTGTATATATATAAGTCTCAGGGCCTGGACTGTGGTGTGTGTGTGTATATATATAAGTCTCAGGGCCTGGACTGTGGTGTGTGTGTGTGTATATATATAAGTCTCAGGGCCTGGACTGTGGTGTGTGTGTGTATATATATAAGTCTCAGGGCCTGGACTGTGGTGTGTGTGTATATATATATAAGTCTCAGGGCATGGACTGTGGTGTGTGTGTGTATATATATAAGTCTCAGTTCCTGGACTGTGGTGTGTGTGTATATATATAAGTCTCAGTTCCTGGACTGTGGTGTGTGTGTGTGTATATATATAAGTCTCAGGGCCTGGACTGTGGTGTGTGTGTGTGTATATATATATAAGTCTCAGGGCCTGGACTGTGGTGTGTGTGTATATATATATATAAGTCTCAGGGCCTGGACTGTGGTGTGTGTGTATGTATATATATAAGTCTCAGGGCCTGGACTGTGGTGTGTGTGTATATATATAAGTCTCAGGGCCTGGACTGTGGTGTGTGTGTATATATATATAAGTCTCAGGGCCTGGACTGTGGTGTGTGTGTATGTATATATATAAGTCTCAGGGCCTGGACTGTGGTGTGTGTGTATATATATAAGTCTCAGGGCCTGGACTGTGGTGTGTGTGTATATATATATAAGTCTCAGGGCCTGGACTGTGGTGTGTGTGTATATATATAAGTCTCAGGGCCTGGACTGTGGTGTGTGTGTATATATATATAAGTCTCAGGGCCTGGACTGTGGTGTGTGTGTATATATATATAAGTCTCAGTTCCTGGACTGTGGTGTGTGTGTATGTATATATATATAAGTCTCAGGGCCTGGACTGTGGTGTGTGTGTATGTATATATATATAAGTCTCAGGGCCTGGACTGTGGTGTGTGTGTATATATATATAAGTCTCAGGGCCTGGACTGTGGTGTGTGTGTATGTATATATATAAGTCTCACGGCCTGGACTGTGGTGTGTGTGTATATATATAAGTCTCAGGGCCTGGACTGTGGTGTGTGTGTATATATATATAAGTCTCAGGGCCTGGACTGTGGTGTGTGTGTATGTATATATATATAAGTCTCAGGGCCTGGACTGTGGTGTGTGTGTATATATATATAAGTCTCAGGGCCTGGACTGTGGTGTGTGTGTATGTATATATATAAGTCTCAGGGCCTGGACTGTGGTGTGTGTGTATATATATAAGTCTCAGGGCCTGGACTGTGGTGTGTGTGTATATATATATAAGTCTCAGGGCCTGGACTGTGGTGTGTGTGTATATATATAAGTCTCAGGGCCTGGACTGTGGTGTGTGTGTATATATATATAAGTCTCAGGGCCTGGACTGTGGTGTGTGTGTATATATATATAAGTCTCAGGGCCTGGACTGTGGTGTGTGTGTATATATATATAAGTCTCAGTTCCTGGACTGTGGTGTGTGTGTATATATATAAGTCTCAGGGCCTGGACTGTGGTGTGTGTATGTATATATATATAAGTCTCAGGGCCTGGACTGTGGTGTGTGTGTATGTATATATATATAAGTCTCAGGGCCTGGACTGTGGTGTGTGTGTGTAAATATATAAGTCTCAGTGCCTGGACTGTGGTGTGTGTGTGTATATATATAAGTCTCAGGGCCTGGACTGTGGTGTGTGTGTGTATATATATAAGTCTCAGGGCCTGGACTGTGGTGTGTGTGTGTGTATATATAAGTCTCAGGGTCTGGACTGTGGTGTGTATGTGTGTATATATATAAGTCTCAGGGCCTGGACTGTGGTGTGTGTGTGTATATATATAAGTCTCAGGGTCTGGACTGTGGTGTGTATGTGTGTATATATATAAGTCTCAGGGCCTGGACTGTGGTGTGTGTGTGTATATATATAAGTCTCAGGGTCTGGACTGTGGTGTGTGTGTGTATATATATAAGTCTCAGGGCCTGGACTGTGGTGTGTGTGTATATATATAAGTCTCAGTTCCTGGACTGTGGTGTGTGTGTGTGTATATATATATAAGTCTCAGGGCCTGGACTGTGGTGTGTGTATATATATATATAAGTATCAGGGTCTGGACTGTGGTGTGTGTGTATATATATATAAGTATCAGGGTCTGGACTGTGGTGTGTGTATATATATATATAAGTATCAGGGTCTGGACTGTGGTGTGTGTGTATATATATATAAGTATCAGGGTCTGGACTGTGGTGTGTGTATATATATATATAAGTATCAGGGTCTGGACTGTGGTGTGTGTGTATATATATATAAGTATCAGGGTCTGGACTGTGGTGTGTGTTTATATATATATAAGTATCAGGGCATGGACTGTGGTGTGTGTGTGTGTATATATATAAGTCTCTGGGCCTGGACTGTGGTGTGTGTGTGTGTATATATATAAGTCTCAGTTCCTGGACTGTGGTGTGTGTGTGTGTATATATATATAAGTATCAGGGTCTGGACTGTGGTGTGTGTATATATATATATAAGTATCAGGGCATGGACTGTGGTGTGTGTGTGTGTATATATATAAGTCTCAGGGCCTGGGCTGTGGTGTGTGTGTGTATATATATAAGTCTCAGTTCCTGGACTGTGGTGTGTGTGTGTGTATATATATAAAAGTCTCAGAGCCTGGACTGTGGTGTGTGTATATATATATATAAGTATCAGGGTCTGGACTGTGGTGTGTGTGTATATATATATATATAAGTCTCAGTTCCTGGACTGTGGTGTGTGTGTATATATATAAGTCTCAGGGTCTGGACTGTGGTGTGTGTGTGTGTATATATAAGTCTCAGGGCCTGGACTGTGGTGTGTGAGTGTATATATATAAGTCTCAGGGCATGGACTGTGGTGTGTGTGTGTATATATAAGTCTCAGGGCCTGGACTGTGGTGTGTGTGTGTATATATATAAGTCTCAGGGCCTGGACTGTGGTGTGTGTGTGTATATATATAAGTCTCAGGGCCTGGACTGTGTTGTGTGTGTGTGTGTATATATAAGTCTCAGGGCCTGGACTGTGGTGTGTGAGTGTATATATATAAGTCTCAGGGCATGGACTGTGGTGTGTGTGTGTATATATAAGTCTCAGTGCCTGGACTGTGGTGTGTGTGTGTATATATATAAGTCTCAGGGCCTGGACTGTGGTGTGTGTGTGTATATATATAAGTCTCAGGGCCTGGACTGTGGTGTGTGTGTGTATATATATAAGTATCAGGGCCTGGACTGTGGTGTGTGTGTGTATATATATAAGTCTCAGGGCATGGACTGTGGTGTGTGTGTGTATATATATATAAGTCTCAGGGCCTGGACTGTGGTGTGTGTGTGTATATATGTAAGTCTCAGGGCATGGACTGTGGTGTGTGTGTGTGTATATATACAAGTCTCAGGGCCTGGACTGTGGTGTGTGTGTGTATATATATAAGTCTCAGGGTCTGGACTGTGGTGTGTGTGTGTGTATATATATAAGTCTCAGGGCCGGGACTGTGGTGTGTGTGTGTATATATATAAGTCTCAGGGCATGGACTGTGGTGTGTGTGTATGTATATAAGTCTCAGGGCCTGGACTGTGGTGTGTGTGTGTATATATATAAGTCTCAGGGCCTGGACTGTGGTGTGTGTGTGTGTATATATAAGTCTCAGGGCATGGACTGTGGTGTGTGTGTGTGTATATATATAAGTCTCAGGGCCTGGACTGTGGTGTGTGTGTGTATATATATAAGTCTCAGGGCCTGGACTGTGGTGTGTGTGTGTATATATCTCAGTCTCAGGGCCTGGACTGTGGTGTGTGTGTATATATATAAGTCTCAGGGCCTGGACTGTGGTGTGTGTGTGTATATATATATAGGTCTCAGGGCCTGGACTGTGGAGAGTGTGTGTGTATATATATAAGTCTCAGGGCATGGACTGTGGTGTGTGTGTGTATATATATATAAGTCTCAGGGCCTGGACTGTGGTGAGTGTGTGTGTATATATATAAGTCTCAGGGTCTGGACTGTGGTGTGTGTGTGTATATATATATATAAGTCTCAGGGCCTGGACTGTGGTGTGTGTGTATATATATAAGTCTCAGGGCCTGGACTGTGGTGTGTGTGTATATATATAAGTCTCAGGGCCTGGACTGTGGTGTGTGTGTGTGTATATATATATAGGTCTCAGGGCCTGGACTGTGGTGTGTGTGTGTATATATATATAAGTCTCAGGGCCTGGACTGTGGTGTGTGTGTATATACATAAGTCTCAGGGCCTGGACTGTGGTGTGTGTGTGTATATATATATAGGTCTCAGGGCCTGGACTGTGGTGTGTGTGTGTATATATATATAAGTCTCAGGGCCTGGACTGTGGTGTGTGTGTATATATATAAGTCTCAGGGCCTGGACTGTGGTGTGTGTGTATATATATAAGTCTCAGGGCCTGGACTGTGGTGTGTGTGTGTGTGTATATATATAAGTCTCAGGGCCTGGACTGTGGTGTGTGTGTGTATATATATAAGTCTCAGGGCCTGGACTGTGGTGTGTGTGTATATATATAAGTCTCAGGGCCTGGACTGTGGTGTGTGTGTGTGTGTATATATATAATTCTCAGGGCCTGGACTGTGGTGTGTGTGTGTATATATATATAGGTCTCAGGGCCTGGACTGTGCTGTGTGTGTGTATATATATCGAAGTCTCAGGGTCTGGACTGTGGTGTGTGTGTGTGTATATATATAAGTCTCAGGGTCTGGACTGTGGTGTGTGTGTGTATATATATATATAAGTCTCAGGGCCTGGACTGTGGTGTGTGTGTGTATATATATAAGTCTCAGGGTCTGGACTGTGGTGTGTGTGTGTGTATATATATAAGTCTCAGGGCCTGGATTGTGGTGTGTGTGTGTGTATATATATAAGTCTCAGGGCATGGACTGTGGTGTGTGTGTGTATATATATATAAGTCTCAGTGTCTGGACTGTGGTGTGAGTGTGTATATATATAAGTATCAGGGCCTGGACTGTGGTGTGTGTGTATATATATCAGTCTCAGGGCCTGGACTGTGGTGTGTGTGTATATATATAAGTCTCAGGGCCTGGACTGTGGTGTGTGTGTGTATATATATATAAGTCTCAGGGCCTGGACTGTGGTGTGTGTGTGTATATATATATAAGTCTCAGGGCCTGGACTGTGGTGTTTGTGTGTATATATATAAGTCTCAGGGCATGGACTGTGGTGTGTGTGTGTGTATATATATAAGTCTCTGGGCCTGGACTGTGGTGTGTGTGTGTGTATATATATAAGTCTCTGGGTCTGGACTGTGGTGTGTGTGTGTGTATATATATAAGTCTCTGGGCCTGGACTGTGGTGTGTGTGTATATATATAGAAGTCTCAGGGCCTGGACTGTGGTGTGTGTGTGTGTATATATATAAGTATCAGGGCATGGACTGTGTTGTGTGTGTGTGTATATATATATAAGTCTCTGGGCCTGGACTGTGGTGTGTGTGTGTATATATATAAGTCTCAGGGCCTGGACTGTGTTGAGTGTGTGTATATATATATAAGTTTCAGGGTCTGGACTGTGGTGTGTGTGTGTGTGTATATAAGTATCAGGGCATGGACTGTGGTGTGTGTGTGTGTATATATATAAGTCTCTGGGCCTGGACTGTGGTGTGTGTGTGTATATATATAAGTCTCAGGGCCTGGACTGTGGTGTGTGTGTGTTTATATATATAAGTCTCAGGGCCTGGACTGTGGTGTGTGTGTGTATATATATATATATATAAGTCTCAGGGTCTGGACTGTGGTGTGTGTGTGTATATATAAGTCTCAGGGCCTGGACTGTGGTGTGTGTGTGTATATATATAAGTCTCAGGGCCTGGACTGTGGTGTGTGTGTATATATATAAGTCTCAGGGCCTGGACTGTGGTGTGTGTGTGTATATATATATAGGTCTCAGGGCCTGGACTGTGGTGTGTGTGTGTATATATATATAAGTCTCAGGGCCTGGACTGTGGTGTGTGTGTATATATATAAGTCTCAGGGCCTGGACTGTGGTGTGTGTGTGTATATATATATAAGTCTCAGGGCCTGGACTGTGGTGTGTGTGTGTATATATATATAAGTCTCAGGGCCTGGACTGTGGTGTGTGTGTATATATATAAGTCTCAGGGCCTGGACTGTGGTGTGTGTGTGTGTGTATATATATAAGTCTCAGGGCCTGGACTGTGGTGTGTGTGTGTATATATATATAGGTCTCAGGGCCTGGACTGTGCTGTGTGTGTGTATATATATCGAAGTCTCAGGGTCTGGACTGTGGTGTGTGTGTGTGTATATATATAAGTCTCAGGGTCTGGACTGTGGTGTGTGTGTGTATATATATATAAGTCTCAGGGCCTGGACTGTGGTGTGTGTGTGTATATATATAAGTCTCAGAGTCTGGACTGTGGTGTGTGTGTGTGTATATATATAAGTCTCAGGGCCTGGATTGTGGTGTGTGTGTGTGTATATATATAAGTCTCAGGGCATGGACTGTGGTGTGTGTGTGTATATATATATAAGTCTCAGTGTCTGGACTGTGGTGTGAGTGTGTATATATATAAGTATCAGGGCCTGGACTGTGGTGTGTGTGTATATATATCAGTCTCAGGGCCTGGACTGTGGTGTGTGTGTATATATATAAGTCTCAGGGCCTGGACTGTGGTGTGTGTGTGTATATATATATAAGTCACAGGGCCTGGACTGTGGTGTGTGTGTGTATATATATATAAGTCTCAGGGCCTGGACTGTGGTGTGTGTGTGTATATATATAAGTCTCAGGGCATGGACTGTGGTGTGTGTGTGTGTATATATATAAGTCTCTGGGCCTGGACTGTGGTGTGTGTGTGTGTATATATATAAGTCTCTGAGTCTGGACTGTGGTGTGTGTGTGTGTATATATATGAGTCTCTGGGCCTGGACTGTGGTGTGTGTGTATATATATAGAAGTCTCAGGGCCTGGACTGTGGTGTGTGTGTGTGTATATATATAAGTATCAGGGCATGGACTGTGGTGTGTGTGTGTGTATATATATATAAGTCTCTGGGCCTGGACTGTGGTGTGTGTGTGTATATATATAAGTCTCAGGGCCTGGACTGTGTTGAGTGTGTGTATATATATATAAGTTTCAGGGTCTGGACTGTGGTGTGTGTGTGTGTGTATATAAGTATCAGGGCATGGACTGTGGTGTGTGTGTGTGTATATATATAAGTCTCTGGGCCTGGACTGTGGTGTGTGTGTGTATATATATAAGTCTCAGGGCCTGGACTGTGGTGTGTGTGTGTTTATATATATAAGTCTCAGGGCCTGGACTGTGGTGTGTGTGTGTATATATATATATATATATAAGTCTCAGGGTCTGGACTGTGGTGTGTGTGTGTATATATAAGTCTCAGGGCCTGGACTGTGGTGTGTGTGTGTATATATATAAGTCTCAGGGCCTGGACTGTGGTGTGTGTGTATATATATAAGTCTCAGGGCCTGGACTGTGGTGTGTGTGTGTATATATATATAGGTCTCAGGGCCTGGACTGTGGTGTGTGTGTGTATATATATATAAGTCTCAGGGCCTGGACTGTGGTGTGTGTGTATATATATAAGTCTCAGGGCCTGGACTGTGGTGTGTGTGTGTATATATATATAAGTCTCAGGGCCTGGACTGTGGTGTGTGTGTGTATATATATATAAGTCTCAGGGCCTGGACTGTGGTGTGTGTGTATATATATAAGTCTCAGGGCCTGGACTGTGGTGTGTGTGTATATATATAAGTCTCAGGGCCTGGACTGTGGTGTGTGTGTATATATATAAGTCTCAGGGCCTGGACTATGGTGTGTGTGTGTATATATATATAGGTCCCAGGGCCTGGACTGTGCTGTGTGTGTGTATATATATCGAAGTCTCAGGGTCTGGACTGTGGTGTGTGTGTGTGTATATAAAAAAGTCTCAGGGTCTGGACTGTGGTGTGTGTGTGTATATATATATAAGTCTCAGGGCCTGGACTGTGGTGTGTGTGTGTATATATATAAGTCTCAGGGTCTGGACTGTGGTGTGTGTGTGTGTATATATATAAGTCTCAGGGCCTGGATTGTGGTGTGTGTGTGTGTATATATATAAGTCTCAGGGCCTGGATTGTGGTGTGTGTGTGTGTATATATATAAGTCTCAGGGCATGGACTGTGGTGTGTGTGTGTATATATATATATAAGTCTCAGTGTCTGGACTGTGGTGTGAGTGTGTATATATATAAGTATCAGGGCCTGGACTGTGGTGTGTGTGTATATATATCAGTCTCAGGGCCTGGACTGTGGTGTGTGTGTATATATATAAGTCTCAGGGCCTGGACTGTGGTGTGTGTGTGTATATATATATAAGTCTCAGGGCCTGGACTGTGGTGTGTGTGTGTATATATATATAAGTCTCAGGGCCTGGACTGTGGTGTGTGTGTGTATATATATAAGTCTCAGGGCATGGACTGTGGTGTGTGTGTGTGTATATATATAAGTCTCTGGGCCTGGACTGTGGTGTGTGTGTGTGTATATATATAAGTCTCTGGGCCTGGACTGTGGTGTGTGTGTGTGTATATATATAAGTCTCTGGGCCTGGACTGTGGTGTGTGTGTGTATATATATAAGTCTCAGGGCCTGGACTGTGGTGTGTGTGTGTTTATATATATAAGTCTCAGGGCCTGGACTGTGGTGTGTGTGTGTATATATATATATATATATATAAGTCTCAGGGTCTGGACTGTGGTGTGTGTGTGTATATATATAAGTCTCAGGGCCTGGACTGTGGTGTGTGTGTGTATATATATAAGTCTCAGGGCCTGGACTGTGGTGTGTGTCTGTGTATATATATAAGTCTCTGGGCCTGGACTGTGGTGTGTGTGTATATATATAAGTCTCAGGGTCTGGACTGTGGTGTGTGTGTGTGTATATATATAAGTCTCAGGGCATGGACTGTGGTGTGTGTGTGTATATATATAAGTCTCAGGGCCAGGACTGTGGTGTGTGTGTGTATATATATAAGTCTCAGGGCCTGGACTGTGGTGTGTGTGTATATATATAAGTCTCAGGGCCTGGACTGTGGTATGTGTGTGTATATATATAAGTCTCAGTGTCTGGACTGTGGTGTGTGTGTGTATATATATAAGTCTCAGGGCCTGGACTGTGGTGTGTGTGTGTATATATATAAGTCTCAGGGCCTGAACTGTGGTGTGTGTGTATATATATAAGTCTCAGGGCATGGACTAAGGTGTGTGTGTGTATATATATAAGTCTCTGGGCCTGGACTGTGGTGTGTGTGTGTATATATATAAGTCTCAGGGCCTGGACTGTGGTGTGTGTGTGTGTATACATATAAGTCTCAGGGTCTGGACTGTGGTGTGTGTGTGTGTAAATATATAAGTCTCAGGGTCTGGACTGTGGTGTGTGTGTGTGTATATATATAAGTCTCAGTGTCTGGACTGTGGTGTGTGTGTGTGTGTATATATAAGTCTCTGGGCCTGGACTGTGGTGTGTGTGTGTATATATATAAGTTTCAGAGCCTGGACTGTGGTGTGTGTGTGTGTATATATATAAGTCTCAGGGTCTGGACTGTGGTGTGTGTGTGTGTATATATATAAGTCTCAGGGCCTGGACTGTGGTGTGTGTATATATATATAAGTCTCAGGGCATGGACTGTGGTGTGTGTATATATATATAAGTCTCAGGGCATGGACTGTGTTGTGTGTATATATATATAAGTCTCAGGGCATGGACTGTGGTGTGTGTATATATATATAAGTCTCAGGGCATGGACTGTAGTGTGTGTGTATATATATATAAGTCTCAGGGCATGGACTGTGGTGTGTGTATATATATATAAGTCTCAGGGTCTTGACTGTGGTGTGTGTGTGTGTATATATATAAGTGTCAGGGCCTGGACTGTGGTGTGTGTGTGTATATATATATAAGTCTCAGGTCATGGACTGTGGTGTGTGTGTGTGTATATATATATGTCTCAGGGCATGGACTGTGGTGTGTGTATATATATATAAGTCTCAGGGCCTGGACTGTGGTGTGTGTGTATATATATATAAGTCTCAGGGCATGGACTGTGGTGTGTGTATATATATATATATAAGTCTCAGGGCATGGACTGTGGTGTGTGTATATATATAAGTCTCAGGGCATGGACTGTGGTGTGTGCATATATATATATATAAGTCTCAGGTCATGGACTGTGGTGTGTGTGTATATATATAAGTCTCAGGGCCAGGACTGTGGTGTATGTGTGTATATATATAAGTCTCAGGGCCTGGACTGTGGTGTGTGAATATATATTTAAGTCTCAGGGCATGGACTGTGGTGTGTGTGTATATATATATAAGTCTCAGGGCCTGGACTGTGGTGAGTGTGTGTTTATATATATAAGTCTCAGGGCATGGACTGTGGTGTGTGTATATATATATAAGTCTCAGGGCCTGGACTGTGGTGTGTGTGTGTGTATATATATAAGTCTCTGGGCCTGGACTGTGGTGTGTGTGTGTATATATATAAGTCTCAGGGCCTGGACTGTGGTGAGTGTGTGTACATATATAAGTCTCAGGGCCTGGGTGTGGTGTGTGTGTGTGTATGTATATAAGTCTCAGGGCCTGGACTGTGGTGTGTGTGTGTATATATATATATATATAAGTCTCAGTGTCTGGACTGTGGTGTGTGAGTGTATATATATAAGTCTCAGGGCCTGGACTTTGATGTGTGTGTGTATATATATAAGTCTCAGGGCCTGGACTGTGGTGTGTGTGTGTGGATATATATAAGTCTCTGGGCCTGGACTGTGGTGTGTGTGTATATATATAAGTCTCAAGGTCTGGACTGTGGTGTGTGTGTGTGTATATATATATAAGTCTCAGGGCATGGACTGTGGTGTGTGTGTGTATATATATAAGTCTCAGGGCCTGAACTGTGGTGTGTGTGTGTATATATATAAGTCTCAGGGCCTGGACTGTGGTGTGTGTGTATATATATAAGTCTCAGGGCCTGGACTGTGGTGTGTGTGTGTATATATATAAGTCTCAGTGTCTGGACTGTGGTGTGTGTGTGTATATATATAAGTCTCAGGGCCTGGACTGTGGTGTGTGTGTGTATATATATAAGTCTCAGGGCCTGGACTGTGGTGTGTGTGTGTATATATATAAGTCTCAGGGCCTGGACTGTGGTGTGTGTGTATATATATAAGTCTCAGGGCCTGGACTGTGGTGTGTGTGTATATATATAAGTCTCAGGGCCTGGACTGTGGTGTGTGTGTATATATATAAGTCTCAGGGCCTGGACTGTGGTGTGTGTGTGTATATATATAAGTCTCAGTGTCTGGACTGTGGTGTGTGTGTGTGTGTATATACAAGTCTCTGGGCCTGGACTGTGGTGTGTGTGTGTATATATATAAGTTTCAGAGCCTGGACTGTGGTGTGTGTGTGTGTATATATATAAGTCTCAGGGTCTGGACTGTGGTGTGTGTGTGTGTATATATATAAGTCTCAGGGCCTGGACTGTGGTGTGTGTGTGTATATAAGTCTCAGGGCCTGGACTGTGGTGTGTGTGTATATATATAAGTCTCAGGGCCTGGACTGTGGTGTGTGTGTATATATATAAGTCTCAGGGCCTGGACTGTGGTGTGTGTGTATATATATAAGTCTCAGGGCCTGGACTGTGGTGTGTGTGTGTATATATATAAGTCTCTGTGTCTGGACTGTGGTGTGTGTGTGTGTGTATATATAAGTCTCTGGGCCTGGACTGTGGTGTGTGTGTGTATATATATAAGTTTCAGAGCCTGGACTGTGGTGTGTGTGTGTGTATATATATAAGTCTCAGGGCCTGGACTGTGGTGTGTGTGTGTATATAAGTCTCAGGGCCTGGACTGTGGTGTGTGTATATATATATAAGTCTCAGGGCATGGACTGTGGTGTGTGTATATATATATATAAGTCTCAGGGCATGGACTGTGTTGTGTGTATATATATATAAGTCTCAGGGCATGGACTGTGGTGTGTGTATATATATATAAGTCTCAGGGCATGGACTGTAGTGTGTGTGTATATATATATAAGTCTCAGGGCATGGACTGTGGTGTGTGTATATATATATATAAGTCTCAGGGTCTTGACTGTGGTGTGTGTGTGTGTATATATATAAGTGTCAGGGCCTGGACTGTGGTGTGTGTGTGTATATATATATAAGTCTCAGGTCATGGACTGTGGTGTGTGTGTATATATATAAGTCTCAGGGCCAGGACTGTGGTGTATGTGTGTATATATATAAGTCTCAGGGCCTGGACTGTGGTGTGTGAATATATATTTAAGTCTCAGGGCATGGACTGTGGTGTGTGTGTATATATATATAAGTCTCAGGGAATGGACTGTGGTGTGTGTATATATATATAAGTCTCAGGGCATGGACTGTGGTGTGTGTATATATATATAAGTCTCAGGGCATGGACTGTGGTGTGTGTATATATATATAAGTCTCAGGGCATGGACTGTGGTGTGTGTGTATATATATATAAGTCTCAGGGCATGGACTGTGGTGTGTGTATATATATATAAGTCTCAGGGCATGGACTGTGGTGTGTGTATATATATATAAGTCTCAGGGCCTGGACTGTGGTGTGTGTATATATATATATAAGTCTCAGGGCATGGACTGTGGTGTGTGTATATATATATATAAGCCTCAGGGCCTGGACTGTGGTGAGTGTGTGTGTATATATATAAGTCTCAGGGCATGGACTGTGGTGTGTGTATATATATATAAGTCTCAGGGCATGTACTGTGGTGTGTGTGTGTGTATATATATATGTCTCAGGGCATGGACTGTTGTGTGTGTATATATATATATAAGTCTCAGGGCATGGACTGTGGTGTGTGTATATATATAAGTCTCAGGGCATGGACTGTGGTGTGTGTATATATATAAGTCTCAGGGCATGGACTGTGGTGTGTGTATATATATATATAAGTCTCAGGGCATGGACTGTGGTGTGTGTATATATATATATAAGTCTCAGGGCATGGACTGTTGTGTGTGTATATATATATATAAGTCTCAGGGCATGGACTGTGGTGTATGTGTGTGTATATATATAAGTCTCAGGGCATGGACTGTGGTGTGTGTATATATATATATAAGTCTCAGGGCATGGACTGTGGTGTGTGTATATATATAAGTCTCAGGGCATGGACTGTGGTGTGTGCATATATATATATATAAGTCTCAGGTCATGGACTGTGGTGTGTGTGTATATATATAAGTCTCAGGGTCTGGACTGTGGTGTGTGTGTGTATATCTATAAGTCTCAGGGCATGGACTGTGGTGTGTGTATATATATATAAGTCTCAGGGCCTGGACTGTGGTGAGTGTGTGTTTATATATATAAGTCTCAGGGCATGGACTGTGGTGTGTGTATATATATATAAGTCTCAGGGCCTGGACTGTGGTGTGTGTGTGTATATATATAAGTCTCTGGGCCTGGACTGTGGTGTGTGTGTATATATATAAGTCTCAGGGCCTGGACTGTGGTGAGTGTGTGTACATATATAAGTCTCAGGGCCTGGGTGTGGTGTGTGTGTGTGTATATATATAAGTCCCAGTGTCTGGACTGTGGTGTGTGTGTGTGTGTATATATAAGTCTCAGGGCATGGACTGTGGTGTGTGTGTGTATATATATAAGTCTCTGGGCCTGGACTGTGGTGTGTGTGTGTATATATATAAGTCTCAGGGCCTGGACTGTGGTGTGTGTGTGTATATATATAAGTCTCAGGGTCTGGACTGTGGTGTGTGTGTGTGTATATATATAAGTCTCAGGGTCTGGACTGTGGTGTGTGTGTGTGTATATATATAAGTCTCAGTGTCTGGACTGTGGTGTTTGTGTGTGTGTATATATAAGTCTCTGGGCCTGGACTGTGGCGTGTGTGTGTATATATATAAGTCTGAGGGCCTGGACTGTGGTGTGTGTGTGTGTATATATATAAGTCTCAGGGTCTGGACTGTGGTGTGTGTGTGTGTATATATATAAGTCTCAGGGCCTGGACTGTGGTGTGTGTGTGTATATATATAAGTCTCAGGGCCTGGACTGTGGTGTGTGTATATATATATAAGTCTCAGGGCATGGACTGTGGTGTGTGTGTGTATATATATAAGTCTCAGGGCATGGACTGTGGTGTGTGTATATATATATAAGTCTCAGGGCAAAGACTGTGGTGTGTGTATATATATATAAGTCTCAGGGCATGGACTGTGGTGTGTGTATATATATATAAGTCTCAGGGCATGGACTGTGGTGTGTGTATATATATATAAGTCTCAGGGCATGGACTGTGGTGTGTGTATATATATATAAGTCTCAGGGCATGGACTGTGGTGTGTGTATATATATATAAGTCTCAGGGCATGGACTGTGGTGTGTGTGTGTATATATATAAGTCTCAGGGCCTGGACTGTGGTGTGTGTGTGTGTATATATATAAGTCTCAGGGCATGGACTGTGGTGTGTGTGTGTATATATATAAGTCTCAGGGCATGGACTGTGGTGTGTGTATATATATATAAGTCTCAGGGCATGGACTGTGGTGTGTGTGTGTATATATATAAGTCTCAGGGCATGGACTGTGGTGTGTGTATATATATATAAGTCTCAGGGCATGGACTGTGGTGTGTTTATATATATATAAGTCTCAGGGCATGGACTGTGGTGTGTGTATATATATATATATATAAGTCTCAGGGCATGGACTGTGGTGTGTGTATATATATATAAGTCTCAGGGCATGGACTGTGGTGTGTGTATATATATATAAGTCTCAGGGCATGGACTGTGGTGTGTGTATATATATATAAGTCTCAGGGCATGGACTGTGGTGTGTGTATATATATATATAAGTCTCAGGGCCTGGACTGTGGTGTGTGTTTATATATATAAGTCTCAGGGCCTGGACTGTGGTGTGTGTGTATATATATAAGTCTCAGGGCCTGGACTGTGGTGTGTGTGTGTATATATATATAAGTCTCAGGGCATGGACTGTGGTGTGTGTGTATATATATAAGTCTCAGGGCATGGACTGTGGTGTGTGTGTGTATATATATAAGTCTCTGGGCCTGGACTGTGGTGTGTGTGTGTATATATATAAGTCTCAGGGCCTGGACTGTGGTGTGTGTGTGTATATATATAAGTCTCAGGGTCTGGACTGTGGTGTGTGTGTGTGTATATATATAAGTCTCAGGGTCTGGACTGTGGTGTGTGTGTGTGTATATATATAAGTCTCAGTGTCTGGACTGTGGTGTTTGTGTGTGTGTATATATAAGTCTCTGGGCCTGGACTGTGGCGTGTGTGTGTATATATATAAGTCTGAGGGCCTGGACTGTGGTGTGTGTGTGTGTATATATATAAGTCTCAGGGTCTGGACTGTGGTGTGTGTGTGTGTATATATATAAGTCTCAGGGCCTGGACTGTGGTGTGTGTGTGTATATATATAAGTCTCAGGGCCTGGACTGTGGTGTGTGTATATATATATAAGTCTCAGGGCATGGACTGTGGTGTGTGTGTGTATATATATAAGTCTCAGGGCATGGACTGTGGTGTGTGTATATATATATAAGTCTCAGGGCAAAGACTGTGGTGTGTGTATATATATATAAGTCTCAGGGCATGGACTGTGGTGTGTGTATATATATATAAGTCTCAGGGCATGGACTGTGGTGTGTGTATATATATATAAGTCTCAGGGCATGGACTGTGGTGTGTGTATATATATATAAGTCTCAGGGCATGGACTGTGGTGTGTGTATATATATATAAGTCTCAGGGCATGGACTGTGGTGTGTGTGTGTATATATATAAGTCTCAGGGCCTGGACTGTGGTGTGTGTGTGTGTATATATATAAGTCTCAGGGCATGGACTGTGGTGTGTGTGTGTATATATATAAGTCTCAGGGCATGGACAGTGGTGTGTGTATATATATATAAGTCTCAGGGCATGGACTGTGGTGTGTGTGTGTATATATATAAGTCTCAGGGCATGGACTGTGGTGTGTGTATATATATATAAGTCTCAGGGCATGGACTGTGGTGTGTTTATATATATATAAGTCTCAGGGCATGGACTGTGGTGTGTGTATATATATATATATATAAGTCTCAGGGCATGGACTGTGGTGTGTGTATATATATATAAGTCTCAGGGCATGGACTGTGGTGTGTGTATATATATATAAGTCTCAGGGCATGGACTGTGGTGTGTGTATATATATATAAGTCTCAGGGCATGGACTGTGGTGTGTGTATATATATATATAAGTCTCAGGGCATGGACTGTGGTGTGTGTTTATATATATAAGTCTCAGGGCCTGGACTGTGGTGTGTGTGTATATATATAAGTCTCAGGGCCTGGACTGTGGTGTGTGTGTGTATATATATATAAGTCTCAGGGCATGGACTGTGGTGTGTGTGTATATATATAAGTCTCAGGGCCTGGACTGTGGTGTGTGTGTATATATATAAGTCTCAGGGCCTGGACTGTGGTGTATGTGTGTATATATATAAGTCTCAGTGCCTGGACTGTGGTATGTGTATATATATATAAGTCTCAGGGCATGGACTGTGGTGTGTGTATATATATATAAGTCTCAGGGCATGGACTGTGGTGTGTGTATATATATATAAGTCTCAGGGCATGGACTGTGGTGTGTGAAAATATATATAAGTCTCAGGGCATGGACTGTGGTGTGTGTATATATATATAAGTCTCAGGGCATGGACTGTGGTGTGTGTATATATATATAAGTCTCAGGGCATGGACTGTGGTGTGTGTATATATATATAAGTCTCAGGACATGGACTGTGGTGTGTGTGTATATATATAAGTCTCAGGGCCTGGACTGTGGTGTATGTGTGTATATATATAAGTCTCAGGGCCTGGACTGTGGTGTGTGTATATATATATAAGTCACAGGGCATGGAATGTGGTGAGTGTATATATATATAAGTCTCAGGGCATGGACTGTGGTGTGTGTATATATATATAAGTCTCAGGGCATGGACTGTGGTGTGTGTATATATATATAAGTCTCAGGGCATGGACTGTGGTGTGTGTGTGTATATATATAAGTCTCAGGGCCTGGACTGTGGTGAGTGTGTGTGTATATAGATAAGTCTCAGGGCATGGACTGTGGTGTGTGTATATATATATAAGTCTCAGGGCATGGACTGTGGTGTGTGTGTGTGTATATATATAAGTCTCAGGGCATGGACTGTGGTGTGTGTATATATATATAAGTCTCAGGGCATGGACTGTGGTGTGTGTATATATATATAAGTCTCAGGGCCTGGAATGTGGTGTGTGTATATATATATATAAGTCTCAGGGCATGGACTGTGGTGTGTGTGTGTATATATATAAGTCTCAGGGCATGGACTGTGCTGTGTGTGTGTGTATATATATAAGTCTCAGGGCGTGGACTGTGGTGTGTGTATATATATATAAGTCTCAGGGCCTGGACTGTGGTGAGTGTGTGTGTATATATATAAGTCTCAGGGCCTGGACTGTGGTGTGTGTGTATATATATATAAGTCTCAGGGCCTGGACTGTGTTGTATGTGTGTGTATATATATAAGTCTCAGGGCATGGACTGTGGTGTGTGTATATATATATAAGTCTCAGGGCATGGACTGTGGTGTGTGTATATATATATAAGTCTCAGAGCATGGACTGTGGTGTGTGTATATATATATAAGTCTCAGGGCCTGGACTGTGGTGTCTGTGTGTGTATATATATAAGTCTCAGGGCATGGACTGTGGTGAGTGTGTGTATATATATATATAAGTCTCAGGGCCTGGACAGTGGTGTGTGTGTATATATATATAAGTCTCAGGGCATGGACTGTGGTGTGTGTATATATATATAAGTCTCAGGGCATGGACTGTGGTGTGTGTATCTATATATAAGTCTCAGGGCCTGGACTGTGGTGTGTGTGTGTATATATATAAGTCTCAGGGCATGGACTGTGGTGTGTGTGTGTATATATAAGTATCAGGGCATGGACTGTGGTGTGTGTGTGTATATATAAGTATCAGGGCATGGACTGTGGTGTGTCTGTGTATATATATAAGTCTCAGGGCCTGGACTGTGGTGTGTGTGTGTGTATATATATAAGTCTCAGGGCATGGACTGTGGTGTGTGTATATATATATAAGTCCCAGGGCATTGTCTGTGGTGAGTGTGTATATATATATATAAGTCTCAGGGCATGGACTGTGGCGTGAGTGTGTATATATATATAAGTCTCAGGGCATGGACTGTGGTGAGTGTGTGTATATATATATAAGTCTCAGGGCCTGGACTGTGGTGTGTGTGTGTGTATATATAAGTCTCAGGGCCTGGACTGTGGTGTGTGTGTGTATATATATAAGTCTCAGAGCCTGGACTGTGGTGTGAGTGTGTGTATATATATATAAGTCTCAGGGCCTGGACTGTGGTGTGAGTGTGTATATATATATAAGTCTCAGGGCATGGACTGTGGTGAGTGTGTGTATATATATATAAGTCTCAGGGCCTGGACTGTGGTGTGAGTGTGTATATATATATAAGTCTCAGGGCATGGACTGTGGTGTGTGTATATATATATAAGTCTCAGGGCATGGACTGTGGTGTGTGTATATATATATATAAGTCTCAGGGCATGGACTGTGGTGAGTGTGTGTATATATATATAAGTCTCAGGGCATGGACTGTGGCGTGAGTGTGTATATTTTTATAAGTCTCAGGGCATGGACTGTGGTGAGTGTGTGTATATATATATAAGTCTCAGGGCCTGGACTGTGGTGTGTGTGTGTATATATAAGTCTCAGGGCCTGGACTGTGGTGTTTGTGTGTGTATATATATAAGTATCAGGGCCTGGACTGTGGTGTGTGTGTGTGTATATATATAAGTCTCAGGGCCTGGACTGTGGTGTGTGTGTATATATATAAGTCTCAGAGCCTGGACTGTGGTGTGAGTGTGTGTATATATATATAAGTCTCAGGGCCTGGACTGTGGTGTGAGTGTGTATATATATATAATTCTCAGGGCATGGACTGTGGTGTGTGTGTGTATATATATAAGTCTCAGGGCCTGGACTGTGGTGTGTGTATATATATATAAGTCTCAGGGCCTGGACTGTGGTGTGTGTGTGTCTATATATAAGTCTCAGGGCCTGGACTGTGGTGTGTGTATATATATATATAAGTCTCAGGGCATGGACTGTGGTGTGTGTGTGTGTATATATATAAGTCTCAGGGCATGGACTGTGGTGTGTGTATATATATATAAGTCTCAGGGCATGGACTGTGGTGTGTGTATATATATATAAGTCTCAGGGCATGGACTGTGGTGTGTGTATATATATATAAGTCTCAGGGCATGGACTGTGGTGTGTGGATATATATATAAGTCTCAGGGCATGGACTGTGGTGTGTGTATATATATATAAGTCTCAGGGCATGGACTGTGGTGTGTGTATATATATATAAGTCTCAGGGCATGGACTGTGGTGTGTGTATATATATATAAGTCTCAGGGCATGGACTGTGGTGTGAGTATATATATATAAGTCTCAGGGCATGGACTGTGGTGTGTGTGTATATATATAAGTCTCAGGGCCTGGACTGTGGTGTATTGTGTATATATATATAAGTCTCAGGGCCTGGACTGTGGTGTGTGTATATATATATAAGTCTCAGGGCATGGACTGTGGTGTGTGTATATATATATAAGTCTCAGGGCATGGACTGTGGTGTGTGTATATATATATATAAGTCTCAGGGCATGGACTGTGGTGTGTGTATATATATATAAGTCTCAGGGCATGGACTGTGGTGTGTGTATATATATATAAGTCTCAGGGCATGGACTGTGGATTGTGTGTATATATATAAGTCTCAGGGCATGGACTGTGGTGTGTGTATATATATATAAGTCTCAGGGCATGGACTGTGGTGTGTGTGTATATATATAAGTCTCAGGGCCTGGACTGTGGTGTATGTGTGTATATATATAAGTCTCAGGGCCTGGACTGTGGGATGTGTATATATATATAAGTCTCAGGGCATGGACTGTGGTGTGTGTATATATATATAAGTCTCAGGGCATGGACTGTGGTGTGTGTATATATATATAAGTCTCAGGGCATGGACTGTGGTGTGTGTATATATATATAAGTCTCAGGGCATGGACTGTGGTGTGTGTATATATATATAAGTCTCAGGGCATGGACTGTGGTGTGTGTATATATATATAAGTCTCAGGGCATGGACTGTGGTGTGTGTATATATATATAAGTCTCAGGGCATGGACTGTGGTGTGTGTGTATATATATAAGTCTCAGGGCCTGGACTGTGGTGTATGTGTGTATATATATAAGTCTCAGGGCCTGGGCTGTGGTGTGTGTATATATATATAAGTCACAGGGCATGGACTGTGGTGTGTGTATATATATATAAGTCTCAGGGCATGGACTGTGGTGTGTGTATATATATATAAGTCTCAGGGCATGGACTGTGGTGTGTGTATATATATATAAGTCTCAGGGCATGGACTGTGGTGTGTGTGTATATATATAAGTCTCAGGGCCTGGACTGTGGTGTATGTGTGTATATATATAAGTCTCAGGGCCTGGGCTGTGGTGTGTGTATATATATATAAGTCACAGGGCATGGACTGTGGTGTGTGTATATATATATAAGTCTCAGGGCATGGACTGTGGTGTGTGTATATATATATAAGTCTCAGGGCATGGACTGTGGTGTGTGTATATATATATAAGTCTCAGGGCATGGACTGTGGTGTGTGTGTATATATATAAGTCTCAGGGCCTGGACTGTGGTGTATGTGTGTATATATATAAGTCTCAGGGCCTGGGCTGTGGTGTGTGTATATATATATAAGTCACAGGGCATGGACTGTGGTGTGTGTATATATATATAAGTCTCAGGGCATGGACTGTGGTGTGTGTATATATATATAAGTCTCAGGGCATGGACTGTGGTGTGTGTATATATATATAAGTCTCAGGGCATGGACTGTGGTGTGTGTGTATATATATAAGTCTCAGGGCCTGGACTGTGGTGTATGTGTGTATATATATAAGTCTCAGGGCCTGGGCTGTGGTGTGTGTATATATATATAAGTCACAGGGCATGGACTGTGGTGTGTGTATATATATATAAGTCTCAGGGCATTGACTGTGGTGTGTGTCTATATATATAAGTCTCAGGGCATGGACTGTGGTGTGTGTATATATATCTTAGTCTCAGGGCATGGACTGTGTTGTGTGTGTGTATATATATAAGTCTCAGGGCCTGGACTGTGGTGAGTGTGTGTGTATATATATAAGTCTCAGGGCATGGACTGTGGTGTGTGTATATATATATAAGTCTCAGGGCATGGACTGTGGTGTGTGTGTGTGTGTATATATATAAGTCTCAGGGCATGGACTGTGGTGTGTGTATATATATATAAGTCTCAGGGCCTGGACTGTGGTGTGTGTGTATATATATAAGTCTCAGGGCCTGGACTGTGGTGTGTGTGTATATATATATAAGTCTCAGGGCCTGGACTGTGGTGTATGTGTGTGTATATATATAAGTCTCAGGGCATGGACTGTGGTGTGTGTATATATATATAAGTCTCAGGGCATGGACTGTGGTGTGTGTATATATATATAAGTCTCAGGGCATGGACTGTGGTGTGTGTGTGTATATATATAAGTCTCAGGGCATGGACTGTGCTGTGTGTGTGTGTATATATATATAAGTCTCAGGGCATGGACTGTGGTGTGTGTATATATATATAAGTCTCAGGGCCTGGACTGTGGTGAGTGTGTGTGTATATATATAAGTCTCAGGGCCTGGACTGTGGTGTGTGTGTATATATATATAAGTCTCAGGGCCTGGACTGTGGTGTATGTGTGTGTATATATATAAGTCTCAGGGCATGGACTGTGGTGTGTGTATATATATATATAAGTCTCAGGGCATGGACTGTGGTGTGTGTATATATATATAAGTCTCAGGGCCTGGACTGTGGTGTGTGTATATATAAAAAAGTCTCAGGGCCTGGACTGTGGTGTCTGTGTGTGTATATATATAAGTCTCAGGGCATGGACTGTGGTGAGTGTGTGTATATATATATATAAGTCTCAGGGCCTGGACAGTGGTGTGTGTGTGTATATATATAAGTCTCAGGGCATGGACTGTGGTGTGTGTATCTATATATAAGTCTCAGGGCCCGGACTGTGGTGTGTGTGTGTATATATATAAGTCTCAGGGCATGGACTGTGGTGTGTGTGTGTATATATAAGTATCAGGGCATGGACTGTGGTGTGTCTGTGTATATATATAAGTCTCAGGGCCTGGACTGTGGTGTGTGTGTGTGTATATATATAAGTCTCAGGGCATGGACTGTGGTGTGTGTATATATATATAAGTCCCAGGGCATTGTCTGTGGTGAGTGTGTGTATATATATATAAGTCTCAGGGCCTGGACTGTGGTGTGAGTGTGTATATATATATAAGTCTCAGGGCACGGACTGTGGTGTGTGTATATATATATAAGTCTCAGGGCATGGACTGTGGTGGTTGTATATATATATATAAGTCTCAGGGCATGGACTGTGGTGAGTGTGTGTATATATATATAAGTCTCAGGGCATGGACTGTGGCGTGAGTGTGTATATATATATATAAGTCTCAGGGCATGGACTGTGGTGAGTGTGTGTATATATATATAAGTCTCAGGGCCTGGACTGTGGTGTGTGTGTATATATATAAGTCTCAGGGCCTGGACTGTGGTGTGAGTGTGTGTATATATATATAAGTCTCAGGGCCTGGACTGTGGTGTGAGTGTGTATATATATATATAAGTCTCAGGGCATGGACTGTGGTGAGTGTGTGTATATATATATAAGTCTCAGGGCCTGGACTGTGGTGTGTGTGTATATATATAAGTCTCAGGGCCTGGACTGTGGTGTGAGTGTGTGTATATATATATAAGTCTCAGGGCCTGGACTGTGGTGTGTGTGTATATATATATATAAGTCTCATGGTCTGGACTGTGGTGTGTGTCTGTGTATATATATAAAAGTCTCAGGGCCTGGACTGTGGTGTGAGTGTGTGTGTATATATATAAGTCTCAGGGCATGGACTGTGGTGTGTGTGGATATATATATATAAGTCTCAGGGTCTGGACTGTGGTGTGTGTGTGTGTATATATATAAGTCTCAGGGTCTGGACTGTGGTGTGTGTGTGTGTATATATATAAGTCTCAGGGCATGGACTGTGCTGTGTGTGTGTGTATATATATAAGTCTCAGGGCATGGACTGGTGTGTGTGTATATATATATAAGTCTCAGGGCATGGACTGTGGTGTGTGTATATATTTATATAAGTCTCAGGGCATGGACTGTGGTGTGTGTATATATATAAGTCTCAGGGCATGGACTGTGGTGTGTGTGTATATATATATAAGTCTCAGGGCATGGACTGTGGTGTGTGTATATATATATAAGTCTCAGGGCATGGACTGTGGTGTGTGTATATATATATAAGTCTCAGGGCATGGACTGTGGTGTGTGTGTATATATATAAGTCTCAGGGCCTGGACTGTGGTGTATGTGTGTATATATATAAGTCTCAGGGCCTGGGCTGTGGTGTGTGTATATATATATAAGTCACAGGGCATGGACTGTGGTGTGTGTATATATATATAAGTCTCAGGGCATGGACTGTGGTGTGTGTATATATATATAAGTCTCAGGGCATGGACTGTGGTGTGTGTATATATATATAAGTCTCAGGGCATGGACTGTGTTGTGTGTGTGTATATATATAAGTCTCAGGGCCTGGACTGTGGTGAGTGTGTGTGTATATATATAAGTCTCAGGGCATGGACTGTGGTGTGTGTATATATATATAAGTCTCAGGGCATGGACTGTGGTCTGTGTGTGTGTGTATATATATAAGTCTCAGGGCATGGACTGTGGTGTGTGTATATATATATAAGTCTCAGGGCCTGGACTGTGGTGTGTGTGTATATATATATAAGTCTCAGGGCCTGGACTGTGGTGTATGTGTGTGTATATATATAAGTCTCAGGGCATGGACTGTGGTGTGTGTATATATATATAAGTCTCAGGGCATGGACTGTGGTGTGTGTATATATATATAAGTCTCAGGGCATGGACTGTGGTGTGTGTGTGTATATATATAAGTCTCAGGGCATGGACTGTGCTGTGTGTGTGTGTATATATATATAAGTCTCAGGGCATGGACTGTGGTGTGTGTATATATATATAAGTCTCAGGGCCTGGACTGTGGTGAGTGTGTGTGTATATATATAAGTCTCAGGGCCTGGACTGTGGTGTGTGTGTATATATATATAAGTCTCAGGTCCTGGACTGTGGTGTATGTGTGTGTATATATATAAGTCTCAGGGCATGGACTGTGGTGTGTGTATATATATATAAGTCTCAGGGCATGGACTGTGGTGTGTGTATATATATATAAGTCTCAGGGCCTGGACTGTGGTGTGTGTATATATAAAAAAGTCTCAGGGCCTGGACTGTGGTGTCTGTGTGTGTATATATATAAGTCTCAGGGCATGGACTGTGGTGAGTGTGTGTATATATATATATAAGTCTCAGGGCCTGGACAGTGGTGTGTGTGTGTATATATATAAGTCTCAGGGCATGGACTGTGGTGTGTGTATCTATATATAAGTCTCAGGGCCCGGACTGTGGTGTGTGTGTGTATATATATAAGTCTCAGGGCATGGACTGTGGTGTGTGTGTGTATATATAAGTATCAGGGCATGGACTGTGGTGTGTCTGTGTATATATATAAGTCTCAGGGCCTGGACTGTGGTGTGTGTGTGTGTATATATATAAGTCTCAGGGCATGGACTGTGGTGTGTGTATATATATATAAGTCCCAGGGCATTGTCTGTGGTGAGTGTGTGTATATATATATAAGTCTCAGGGCCTGGACTGTGGTGTGAGTGTGTATATATATATAAGTCTCAGGGCACGGACTGTGGTGTGTGTATATATATATAAGTCTCAGGGCATGGACTGTGGTGTGTGTATATATATATATAAGTCTCAGGGCATGGACTGTGGTGAGTGTGTGTATATATATATAAGTCTCAGGGCATGGACTGTGGCGTGAGTGTGTATATATATATATAAGTCTCAGGGCATGGACTGTGGTGAGTGTGTGTATATATATATAAGTCTCAGGGCCTGGACTGTGGTGTGTGTGTATATATATAAGTCTCAGGGCCTGGACTGTGGTGTGAGTGTGTGTATATATATATAAGTCTCAGGGCCTGGACTGTGGTGTGTGTGTATATATATATATAAGTCTCATGGTCTGGACTGTGGTGTGTGTCTGTGTATATATATAAAAGTCTCAGGGCCTGGACTGTGGTGTGAGTGTGTGTGTATATATATAAGTCTCAGGGCATGGACTGTGGTGTGTGTGGATATATATATATAAGTCTCAGGGTCTGGACTGTGGTGTGTGTGTGTGTATATATATAAGTCTCAGGGTCTGGACTGTGGTGTGTGTGTGTGTATATATATAAGTCTCAGGGCATGGACTGTGCTGTGTGTGTGTGTATATATATAAGTCTCAGGGCATGGACTGTGGTGTGTGTATATATATATAAGTCTCAGGGCATGGACTGTGGTGTGTGTATATATATATATAAGTCTCAGGGCATGGACTGTGGTGTGTGTATATATATAAGTCTCAGGGCATGGACTGTGGTGTGTGTATATATATAAGTCTCAGGGCATGGACTGTGGTGTGTGTGTGTATATATATAAGTCTCAGGGCATGGACTGTGGTGTGTGTGTGTGTATATATATAAGTCTCAGGGCATGGACTGTGGAGAGTGTGTGTATATATAAGTCTCAGGGCCTGGACTGTGGTGTGTGTGTGTATATATATAAGTCTCAGTGCCTGGACTGTGGTGTGTGTGTGTATATATATATAAGTCTCAGGGCATGGACTGTGGTGTGTGTGTGTATATATATAAGTCTCAGGGCATGGACTGTGGTGTGTGTGTGTATATATATAAGTCTCAGGGCCTGGACTGTGGTGTGTGTGTGTATATATATAAGTCTCAGGGCATGGACTGTTGTGTGTGTGTGTGTATATATATAAGTCTCAGGGCCTGGACTGTGGTCTGTGTGTGTGTGTATATATAAGTCTCAGGGCCTGGACTGTGGTGTGTGTGTGTATATATATAAGTCTCAGGGCCTGGACTGTGGTGTGTGTGTGTATATATATATAAGTATCAGGGCCTGGACTGTGGAGAGTGTGTATATATATAAGTCTCAGGGACTGGACTGTGGTGTGTGTGTGTATATATATATAAGTATCAGGGCCTGGACTGTGGAGAGTGTGTATATATATAAGTCTCAGGGCCTGGACTGTGGAGTGTGTGTGTATATATATAAGTCTCAGGGCCTGGACTGTGGTGTGTGTGTGTATATATATATAAGTATCAGGGCCTGGACTGTGGAGAGTGTGTATATATATAAGTCTCAGTGACTGGACTGTGGTGTGTGTGTGTATATATATATAAGTATCAGGGCCTGGACTGTGGAGAGTATGTGTATATATATAAGTCTCAGGGTCTGGACTGTCGTGTCTGTGTGTATATATATAAGTCTCAGGGCCTGGACTGTGGTGTGTGTGTATATATATATAAGTCTCAGGGCCTGGACTGTGGTGTATGTGTGTGTATATATATAAGTCTCAGGGCATGGACTGTGGTGTGTGTATATATATATAAGTCTCAGGGCATGGACTGTGGTGTGTGTATATATATATAAGTCTCAGGGCCTGGACTGTGGTGTGTGTATATATAAAAAAGTCTCAGGGCCTGGACTGTGGTGTCTGTGTGTGTATATATATAAGTCTCAGGGCATGGACTGTGGTGAGTGTGTGTATATATATATATAAGTCTCAGGGCCTGGACAGTGGTGTGTGTGTGTATATATATAAGTCTCAGGGCATGGACTGTGGTGTGTGTATCTATATATAAGTCTCAGGGCCCGGACTGTGGTGTGTGTGTGTATATATATAAGTCTCAGGGCATGGACTGTGGTGTGTGTGTGTATATATAAGTATCAGGGCATGGACTGTGGTGTGTCTGTGTATATATATAAGTCTCAGGGCCTGGACTGTGGTGTGTGTGTGTGTATATATATAAGTCTCAGGGCATGGACTGTGGTGTGTGTATATATATATAAGTCCCAGGGCATTGTCTGTGGTGAGTGTGTGTATATATATAGAAGTCTCAGGGCCTGGACTGTGGTGTGAGTGTGTATATATATATAAGTCTCAGGGCACGGACTGTGGTGTGTGTATATATATATAAGTCTCAGGGCATGGACTGTGGTGTGTGTATATATATATATAAGTCTCAGGGCATGGACTGTGGTGAGTGTGTGTATATATATATAAGTCTCAGGGCATGGACTGTGGCGTGAGTGTGTATATATATATATATAAGTCTCAGGGCATGGACTGTGGTGAGTGTGTGTATATATATATAAGTCTCAGGGCCTGGACTGTGGTGTGTGTGTATATATATAAGTCTCAGGGCCTGGACTGTGGTGTGAGTGTGTGTATATATATATAAGTCTCAGGGCCTGGACTGTGGTGTGAGTGTGTATATATATATATATAAGTCTCAGGGCATGGACTGTGGTGAGTGTGTGTATATATATATAAGTCTCAGGGCCTGGACTGTGGTGTGTGTGTATATATATAAGTCTCAGGGCCTGGACTGTGGTGTGAGTGTGTGTATATATATATAAGTCTCAGGGCCTGGACTGTGGTGTGTGTGTATATATATATATATAAGTCTCATGGTCTGGACTGTGGTGTGTGTCTGTGTATATATATAAAAGTCTCAGGGCCTGGACTGTGGTGTGAGTGTGTGTGTATATATATAAGTCTCAGGGCATGGACTGTGGTGTGTGTGGATATATATATATAAGTCTCAGGGTCTGGACTGTGGTGTGTGTGTGTGTATATATATAAGTCTCAGGGTCTGGACTGTGGTGTGTGTGTGTGTATATATATAAGTCTCAGGGCATGGACTGTGCTGTGTGTGTGTGTATATATATAAGTCTCAGGGCATGGACTGTGGTGTGTGTATATATATATAAGTCTCAGGGCATGGACTGTGGTGTGTGTATATATATATATAAGTCTCAGGGCATGGACTGTGGTGTGTGTATATATATAAGTCTCAGGGCATGGACTGTGGTGTGTGTGTGTATATATATAAGTCTCAGGGCATGGACTGTGGTGTGTGTGTGTGTATATATATAAGTCTCAGGGCATGGACTGTGGAGAGTGTGTGTATATATAAGTCTCAGGGCCTGGACTGTGGTGTGTGTGTGTATATATATAAGTCTCAGTGCCTGGACTGAGGTGTGTGTGTGTATATATATATAAGTCTCAGGGCATGGACTGTGGTGTGTGTGTGTATATATATAAGTCTCAGGGCATGGACTGTGGTGTGTGTGTGTATATATATAAGTCTCAGGGCCTGGACTGTGGTGTGTGTGTGTATATATATAAGTCTCAGGGCATGGACTGTTGTGTGTGTGTGTGTATATATATAAGTCTCAGGGCCTGGACTGTGGTCTGTGTGTGTGTGTATATATAAGTCTCAGGGCCTGGACTGTGGTGTGTGTGTGTATATATATAAGTCTCAGGGCCTGGACTGTGGTGTGTGTGTGTATATATATATAAGTATCAGGGCCTGGACTGTGGAGAGTGTGTATATATATAAGTCTCAGGGACTGGACTGTGGTGTGTGTGTGTATATATATATAAGTATCAGGGCCTGGACTGTGGAGAGTGTGTATATATATAAGTCTCAGGGCCTGGACTGTGGTGTGTGTGTGTATATATATAAGTCTCAGGGCCTGGACTGTGGTGTGTGTGTGTATATATATATAAGTATCAGGGCCTGGACTGTGGAGAGTGTGTATATATATAAGTCTCAGGGACTGGACTGTGGTGTGTGTGTGTATATATATATAAGTATCAGGGCCTGGACTGTGGAGAGTATGTGTATATATATAAGTCTCAGGGTCTGGACTGTCGTGTCTGTGTATATATATAAGTCTCAGGGCCTGGACTGTGGTGTGTGTGAGTGTATATATATAAGTCTCAGGGCCTGGACAGTGGTGTGTGTATGTATATATATATATAAGTATCAGGGCCTGGACTGTGGAGAGTGTGTGTATATATATAAGTCTCAGGGCCTGGACTGTGGTGTGTGTGTGTGTATATTTAAGTCTCAGGGCCTGGACTGTGGTGTGTGTGTGTGTGTATATATATAAGTCTCAGGGCCTGGACTGTGGTGTGTGTGTGTTTATATATATAAGTCTCAGGGCCTGGACTGTGGTGTGTGTGTGTATATATATAAGTCTCAGGGCCTGGACTGTGGAGAGTGTGTGTATATATATAAGTCTCAGGGCCTGGACTGTGGTGTGTGTGTGTGTATATTTAAGTCTCAGGGCCTGGACTGTGGTGTGTGTGTGTGTGTATATATATAAGTCTCAGGGCCTGGACTGTGGTGTGTGTGTGTATATATAAGTCTCAGGGCATGGACTGTGGTGTGTGTGTATATATATAAGTCTCAGGGCATGGACTGTGGTGTGTGTGTGTATATATATAAGTCTCAGGGCCTGGACTGTGGTGTGTGTGTGTTTATATATATAAGTCTCAGGGCCTGGACTGTGGTGTGTGTGTGTATATATATAAGTCTCAGGGCCTGGACTGTGGTGTGTGTGTGTATATATATAAGTCTCAGTGCCTGGACTGTGGTGTGTGTGTATATATATAAGTCTCAGTGCCTGGACGGTGGTGTGTGTGTATATATATATAAGTCTCAGGGCCTGGACTGTGGTGAGCGTGTGTGTATATATATAAGTCTCAGGGCCTGGACTGTGGTGTGTGTGTATATATATAAGTCTCAGGGCCTGGACTGTGGTGTGTGTGTGTATATATATAAGTGTCAGGGCCTGGACTGTGGTGAGCGTGTGTGTATATATATAAGTATCAGGGCCTGGACTGTGGTGTGTGTGTATATATATAAGTCTCAGGGCCTGGACTGTGGTGTGTGTGTTTATATATATAAGTCTCAGGGCCTGGACTGTGGTGTGTGTGTGTATATATATAAGTCTCAGGGCCTGGACGGTGGTGTGTGTGTGTATATATATAAGTCTCAGTGCCTGGACTGTGGTGTGTGTGTATATATATAAGTCTCAGGGCCTGGACGGTGGTGTGTGTGTGTACATATATATGTCTCAGTGCCTGGACTGTGGTGTGTGTGTATATATATAAGTCTCAGTGCTTGGACTGTGGTGTGTGTGTATATATATAAGTCTCAGGGCCTGGACTGTGGTGTGTGTGTGTATATATATATAAGTCTCAGGGCCTGGACGGTGGTGTGTGTGAAAATATATATAAGTGTCAGGGCCTGGACTGTGGTGAGTGTGTGTATATATATATAAGTCTCAGGGCCTGGACTGTGGTGTGTGTGTGTGTATATATATAAGTCTCAGGGCCTGGACTGTGGTGAGCGTGTGTGTATATATATCAGTCTCAGGGCCTGGACTGTGGTGCGTGTGTGTATATATATATAAGTCTCAGTGTCTGGACTGTGGTGTGTGTGTGTGTATATATATATAAGTCTCAGGGCCTGGACTGTGGTGTGTGTGTGTATATATATATAAGACTCAGTGTCTGGACTGTGGTGTGTGTGTGTGTATATATATAAGTCTCAGGGCCTGGACTGTGGTGTGTGTGTGTATATATATATAAGTCTCAGTGTCTGGACTGTGGTGTGTGTGTGTGTGTATATATATAAGTCTCAGGGCCTGGACTGTGGTGTGTGTGTGTATATATATATAAGTCTCAGTGTCTGGACTGTGGTGTGTGTGTGTATATATATATAAGTCTCAGGGCCTGGACTGTGGTGTGTGTGTGTGTATGTATATAAGTCTCAGGGCCTGGACTGTGGTGTGTGTGTATATATATAAGTCTCAGGGCCTGGACTGTGGTGTGTGTGTGTGTTTATATACAAGTCTCAGGGCCTGGACTGTGGTGAGCGTGTGTGTATATATATATAAGTCTCAGTGTCTGGACTGTGGTGTGTGTGTGTGTATATATATAAGTCTCAGGGCCTGGACTGTGGTGTGTGTGTATATATATAAGTCTCAGGGCCTGGACTGTGGTGTGTGTGTGTGTTTATATATAAGTCTCAGGGCCTGGACTGTGGTGTTTGTGTGTATATATATAAGTCTCACGGCCTGGACTGTGGTGTGTGTGTGTATATATATAAGTCTCAGGGCCTGGACTGTGGTGCGTGTGTGTATATATATATAAGTCTCAGTGTCTGGACTGTGGTGTGTGTGTGTGTATATATATATAAGTCTCAGTGTCTGGACTGTGGTGTGTGTGTGTGTATATATATATAAGTCTCAGTGTCTGGACTGTGGTGCGTGTGTGTATATATATATAAGTCTCAGTGTCTGGACTGTGGTGTGTGTGTGTGTATATATATATAAGTCTCAGTGTCTGGACTGTGGTGTGTGTGTGTATATATATATAAGTCTCAGGGCCTGGACTGTGGTGTGTGTGTGTGTATATATATAAGTCTCAGGGCCTGGACTGTGGTGTGTGTGTATATATATAAGTCTCAGGGCCTGGACTGTGGTGTGTGTGTGTGTTTATATATAAGTCTCAGGGCCTGGACTGTGGTGTTTGTGTGTATATATATAAGTCTCACGGCCTGGACTGTGGTGTGTGTGTGTATATATATAAGTCTCAGGGCCTGGACTGTGGTGCGTGTGTGTATATATATATAAGTCTCAGTGTCTGGACTGTGGTGTGTGTGTGTGTATATATATATAAGTCTCAGTGTCTGGACTGTGGTGTTTGTGTGTATATATATATACGTCTCAGGGCCTGGACTGTGGTGTGTGTGTGTATATATATAAGTCTCAGGGCCTGGACTGTGGTGTGTGTGTGTGTATATATATATAAGTCTCAGGGCCTGGACTGTGGTGTGTGTGTGTATATATATATAAGTATCAGGGCCTGGACTGTGGAGAGTGTGTGTATATATATAAGTCTCAGGGCCTGGACTGTGGTGTGTGTGTGTGTGTATATATATAAGTCTCAGGGCCTGGACTGTGGTGTGTGTGTATATATATATAAGTCTCAGGGCCTGGACTGTGGTGAGATTGTATGTATATATACAAGTATCAGGGCCTGGACTGTGGAGAGTGTGTATATATATAAGTCTCAGGGCCTGGACTGTGGTGTGTGTGTGTATATATATAAATCTCAGGGCCTGGACTGTGGTGTGTGTGTGTGTATATATATAAGTCTCAGGGCCTGGACTGTGGTGTGTGTGTGTATATATATATAAGTATCAGGGCCTGGACTGTGGAGAGTGTGTGTATATATATAAGTCTCAGGGCTTGGACTGTGGTGTGTGTGTGTGTGTATATATATAAGTCTCAGGGCCTGGACTGTGGTGTGTGTGTATATATATATAAGTCTCAGGGCCTGGACTGTGGTGAGCTTGTATGTATATATATAAGTCTCAGGGCCTGGACTGTGGTGAGCATGTGTATATATTTAAGTCTCAGGGCCTGGACTGTGGTGTGTGTGTGTATATATATAAGTCTCAGGGCCTGGACTGTGGTGTGTGTGTGTGTATATATTTAAGTCTCAGGGCCTGGACTGTGGTGTGTGTGTATATATATAAGTCTCTGGTCCTGGACTGTGGTGTGTGTGTGTATATAAATATGTCTCTGGGCCTGGACTGTGGTGTGTGTGTGTATAGATATAAGTCTCAGGCCTGGACTGTGGTGTGTGTGTATATATATATAAGTCTCAGGGCCTGGACTGTGGTGAGCGTGTGTATATATATAAGTCTCAGGGCCTGGACTGTGGTGTTTGTGTATATATATAAGTCTCAGGGCCTGGACTGTGGTGTGTGTGTGTATATATATAAGTCTCAGGGCCTGGACTGTGGTGAGCTGGTATGTATATATATAAGTCTCAGGGCCTGGACTGTGGTGTGTGTGTAAGTATAAATATAAGTCTCAGGGCCTGGACTGTGGTGTGTGTGTGTGTGTGTATATAAGTCTCAGGGTCTCGACTGTGGTGTTTGTGTATATATATATAAGTCTCAGGGCATGGACTGTGGTGTGTGTGTGTATATATAAGTCTCAGGGCATGGACTGTGGTGTGTGTGTGTGTATATATATATATAAGTCTCAGGGCCTGGACTGTGGTGTGTGTGTGAGTATATATATAAGTCTCAGGGCCTGGACTGTGGTGTGTGTGTATATATATAAGTCTCAGGGCCTGGACTGTGGTGTGTATGTGTGTATATATATAAGTCTCAGGGCCTGGACTGTGGTGTGTGTGTGTGTATATATATAAGTCTCAGGGCCTGGACTGTGGTGTGTGTGTGTGTATATATATAAGTCTCAGGGTCTGGACTGTGGTGTGTGTGTGTATATATATAAGTCTCAGGGTCTGGACTGTGGTGTTTGTGTGTATATATATAAGTCTCAGGGCATGGACTGTGGTGTGTGTGTGTGTGTATATATATAAGTCTCAGGGCATGGACTGTGGTGTGTGTGTGTGTATATATATATAAGTCTCAGGGCATGGACTACGGTGTGTGTGTGTGTATATATATAAGTCTCAGGGTCTGGACTATGGTGTGTGTGTGTATGTATATATATAAGTCTCAGGGTCTGGACTGTGGTGTGTGTGTGTATATATATAAGTCTCAGTGCCTGGACTGTGGTGTTTGTGTGTATATATATAAGTCTCAGGGCATGGACTGTGGTGTGTGTATATATATATAAGTCTCAGTGCCTGGACTGTGGTGTTTGTGTGTATATATATAAGTCTCTGGGCATGGACTGTGGTGTGTGTATATATATATAAGTCTCAGGGCCTGGACTGTGGTGTGTGTGTGTGTATATATAAGTCTCAGGGCCTGGACTGTGGTGTGTGTGTGTATATATATAAGTCTCAGGGCCTGGACTGTGGTGTGTGTGTGTGTATATATATAAGTCTCAGGGCCTGGACTGTGGTGTTTGTGTGTGTATATATATAAGTCTCAGGGCCTGGACTGTGGTGTGTGTGTGTGTATATATATAAGTCTCAGGGCCTGGACTGTGGTGTTTGTGTGTGTATATATAAGTCTCAGGGTCTGGACTGTGGTGTGTGTGTGTATATATATAAGTCTCAGGGCCTGGACTGTGGTGTGTGTGTGTTTGTGTATATATATTCGTCTCAGGGCATGGACTGTGGTGTGTGTGTGTATATATATATATAAGTTTCAGGGCCTGGACTGTGGTGTGTGTGTGTGTATATATATAAGTCTCAGGGTCTGGACTATGGTGTTTGTGTGTATATATATAAGTCTCAGGGCCTGGACTGTGGTGTGTGTGTGTATATATATAAGTCTCAGGGCCTGGACTGTGGTGTGTGTATGTATATATATAAGTCTCAGGGTCTGGACTGTGGTGTGTGTGTGTATATATATAAGTCTCAGTGCCTGGACTGTGGTGTTTGTGTGTATATATATAAGTCTCAGGGCATGGACTGTGGTGTGTGTGTGTATATATATATAAGTCTCAGGGCCTGGACTGTGGTGTGTGTGTGTGTATATATATAAGTCTCAGGGCATGGACTGTGGTGTGTGTGTGTGTGTATATATATAAGTCTCAGGGCATGGACTGTGGTGTGTGTGTATATATATATATAAGTCTCAGGGCCTGGACTGTGGTGTGTGTGTGTGTATATATATAAGTCTCAGGGTCTGGACTATGGTGTTTGTGTGTATATATATAAGTCTCAGGGTCTGGACTGTGGTGTGTGTGTGTATATATATAAGTCTCAGTGCCTGGACTGTGGTGTTTGTGTGTATATATATAAGTCTCAGTGCCTGGACTGTGGTGTGTGTGTGTGTATATATATAAGTCTCAGGGCATGGTGTGTGTGTGTATATATATAAGTCTCAGGGCATGGACTGTGGTGTGTGTGTGTATATATATATAAGTCTCAGGGCATGGACTGTGGTGTGTGTGTGTGTATATATATAAGTCTCAGGGCCTGGACTGTGGTGTGTGTGTGTATATATATAAGTCTCAGGGCCTGGACTGTGGTGTGTGTGTGTATATATATATAAGTCTCAGGGCATGGACTGTGGTGTGTGTGTGTATATATATATAAGTCTCAGGGCCTGGACTGTGGTGTGTGTGTGTGTATATATATAAGTCTCAGGGTCTGGACTATGGTGTTTGTGTGTATATATATAAGTCTCAGGGCCTGGACCGTGGTTTGTGTGTGTATGTATTTTTATAAGTCTCAGGGTCTGGACTGTGGTGTTTGTGTATATATATATAAGTCTCAGGGCATGGACTGTGGTGTGTGTGTGTGTGTATATATATAAGTCTCAGGGCCTGGACTGTGGTGTGTGTGTATATATATAAGTATCAGGGTCAGGACTGTGGTGTGTGTGTGTGTATATATATAAGTCTCAGGGCCTGGACTGTGGTGTGTGTGTGTGTATATATATAAGTCTCAGGGCCTGGACTGTGGTGTGTGTGTGTGTGTATATATATAAGTCTCAGGGTCTGGACTGTGGTGTTTGTGTGTGTATATATATAAGTATCAGGGTCTGGACTGTGATGTTTGTGTATATATATAAGTCTCAGGGCCTGGACTGTGGTGTGTGTGTGTATATATATAAGTCTCAGGGCCTGGACTGTGGTGTGTGTATGTATATATATAAGTCTCAGGGTCTGGACTGTGGTGTGTGTGTGTATATATATAAGTCTCAGTGCCTGGACTGTGGTGTTTGTGTGTATATATATATAAGTCTCAGGGCATGGACTGTGGTGTGTGTGTGTATATATATATAAGTCTCAGGGCCTGGACTGTGGTGTGTGTGTGTGTATATATATAAGTCTCAGGGCATGGACTGTGGTGTGTGTGTGTGTGTATATATATAAGTCTCAGGGCACGGACTGTGGTGTGTGTGTATATATATATAAGTCTCAGGGCCTGGACTGTGGTGTGTGTGTGTGTATATATATAAGTCTCAGGGTCTGGACTATGGTGTTTGTGTGTATATATATAAGTCTCAGGGTCTGGACTGTGGTGTGTGTGTGTATATATATAAGTCTCAGTGCCTGGACTGTGGTGTGTATATATATATATAAGTCTCAGTGCCTGGACTGTGGTGTTTGTGTGTATATATATAAGTCTCAGTGCCTGGACTGTGGTGTGTGTGTGTGTGTATATATATAAGTCTCAGGGCATGGACTGTGGTGTGTATATATATATATAAGTCTCAGTGCCTGGACTGTGGTGTTTGTGTGTATATATATAAGTCTCAGTGCCTGGACTGTGGTGTGTGTGTGTGTATATATATAAGTCTCAGGGCCTGGACTGTGGTGTGTATATATATATATAAGTCTCAGTGCCTGGACTGTGGTGTTTGTGTGTATATATATAAGTCTCAGTGCCTGGACTGTGGTGTGTGTGTGTGTGTATATATATAAGTCTCAGGGCATGGACTGTGGTGTGTGTGTGTATATATATAAGTCTCAGTGCCTGGACTGTGGTGTTTGTGTGTATATATATAAGTCTCAGGGCATGGACTGTGGTGTGTGTATATATATATAAGTCTCAGTGCCTGGACTGTGGTGTTTGTGTGTATATATATAAGTCTCTGGGCATGGACTGTGGTGTGTGTATATATATATAAGTCTCAGGGCCTGGACTGTGGTGTGTGTGTGTGTATATATAAGTCTCAGGGCCTGGACTGTGGTGTGTGTGTGTATATATATAAGTCTCAGGGCCTGGACTGTGGTGTGTGTGTGTGTATATATATAAGTCTCAGGGCCTGGACTGTGGTGTTTGTGTGTGTATATATATAAGTCTCAGGGCCTGGACTGTGGTGTGTGTGTGTGTATATATATAAGTCTCAGGGCCTGGACTGTGGTGTTTGTGTGTGTATATATAAGTCTCAGGGTCTGGACTGTGGTGTGTGTGTGTATATATATAAGTCTCAGGGCCTGGACTGTGGTGTGTGTGTGTTTGTGTATATATATTCGTCTCAGGGCATGGACTGTGGTGTGTGTGTGTATATATATATATAAGTTTCAGGGCCTGGACTGTGGTGTGTGTGTGTGTATATATATAAGTCTCAGGGTCTGGACTATGGTGTTTGTGTGTATATATATAAGTCTCAGGGCCTGGACTGTGGTGTGTGTGTGTATATATATAAGTCTCAGGGCCTGGACTGTGGTGTGTGTATGTATATATATAAGTCTCAGGGTCTGGACTGTGGTGTGTGTGTGTATATATATAAGTCTCAGTGCCTGGACTGTGGTGTTTGTGTGTATATATATAAGTCTCAGGGCATGGACTGTGGTGTGTGTGTGTATATATATATAAGTCTCAGGGCCTGGACTGTGGTGTGTGTGTGTGTATATATATAAGTCTCAGGGCATGGACTGTGGTGTGTGTGTGTGTGTATATATATAAGTCTCAGGGCATGGACTGTGGTGTGTGTGTATATATATATATAAGTCTCAGGGCCTGGACTGTGGTGTGTGTGTGTGTATATATATAAGTCTCAGGGTCTGGACTATGGTGTTTGTGTGTATATATATAAGTCTCAGGGTCTGGACTGTGGTGTGTGTGTGTATATATATAAGTCTCAGTGCCTGGACTGTGGTGTTTGTGTGTATATATATAAGTCTCAGTGCCTGGACTGTGGTGTGTGTGTGTGTATATATATAAGTCTCAGGGCATGGTGTGTGTGTGTATATATATAAGTCTCAGGGCATGGACTGTGGTGTGTGTGTGTATATATATATAAGTCTCAGGGCATGGACTGTGGTGTGTGTGTGTGTATATATATAAGTCTCAGGGCCTGGACTGTGGTGTGTGTGTGTATATATATAAGTCTCAGGGCCTGGACTGTGGTGTGTGTGTGTATATATATATAAGTCTCAGGGCATGGACTGTGGTGTGTGTGTGTATATATATATAAGTCTCAGGGCCTGGACTGTGGTGTGTGTGTGTGTATATATATAAGTCTCAGGGTCTGGACTATGGTGTTTGTGTGTATATATATAAGTCTCAGGGCCTGGACCGTGGTTTGTGTGTGTATGTATTTTTATAAGTCTCAGGGTCTGGACTGTGGTGTTTGTGTATATATATATAAGTCTCAGGGCATGGACTGTGGTGTGTGTGTGTGTGTGTATATATATAAGTCTCAGGGCCTGGACTGTGGTGTGTGTGTATATATATAAGTATCAGGGTCAGGACTGTGGTGTGTGTGTGTGTATATATATAAGTCTCAGGGCCTGGACTGTGGTGTGTGTGTGTGTATATATATAAGTCTCAGGGCCTGGACTGTGGTGTGTGTGTGTGTGTATATATATAAGTCTCAGGGTCTGGACTGTGGTGTTTGTGTGTGTATATATATAAGTATCAGGGTCTGGACTGTGATGTTTGTGTATATATATAAGTCTCAGGGCCTGGACTGTGGTGTGTGTGTGTATATATATAAGTCTCAGGGCCTGGACTGTGGTGTGTGTATGTATATATATAAGTCTCAGGGTCTGGACTGTGGTGTGTGTGTGTATATATATAAGTCTCAGTGCCTGGACTGTGGTGTTTGTGTGTATATATATATAAGTCTCAGGGCATGGACTGTGGTGTGTGTGTGTATATATATATAAGTCTCAGGGCCTGGACTGTGGTGTGTGTGTGTGTATATATATGTCTCAGGGCATGGACTGTGGTGTGTGTGTGTGTGTATATATATAAGTCTCAGGGCACGGACTGTGGTGTGTGTGTATATATATATAAGTCTCAGGGCCTGGACTGTGGTGTGTGTGTGTGTATATATATAAGTCTCAGGGTCTGGACTATGGTGTTTGTGTGTATATATATAAGTCTCAGGGTCTGGACTGTGGTGTGTGTGTGTATATATATAAGTCTCAGTGCCTGGACTGTGGTGTGTATATATATATATAAGTCTCAGTGCCTGGACTGTGGTGTTTGTGTGTATATATATAAGTCTCAGTGCCTGGACTGTGGTGTGTGTGTGTGTGTATATATATAAGTCTCAGGGCATGGACTGTGGTGTGTATATATATATATAAGTCTCAGTGCCTGGACTGTGGTGTTTGTGTGTATATATATAAGTCTCAGTGCCTGGACTGTGGTGTGTGTGTGTGTATATATATAAGTCTCAGGGCCTGGACTGTGGTGTGTATATATATATATAAGTCTCAGTGCCTGGACTGTGGTGTTTGTGTGTATATATATAAGTCTCAGTGCCTGGACTGTGGTGTGTGTGTGTGTGTATATATATAAGTCTCAGGGCATGGACTGTGGTGTGTGTGTGTGTATATATATAAGTCTCAGGGCCTGGACTGTGGTGTGTGTGTGTATATATATAAGTCTCAGGGCCTGGACTGTGGTGTGTGTGTGTATATATATATAAGTCTCAGGGCATGGACTGTGGTGTGTGTGTGTATATATATATAAGTCTCAGGGCCTGGACTGTGGTGTGTGTGTGTGTATATATATAAGTCTCAGGGTCTGGACTATGGTGTTTGTGTGTATATATATAAGTCTCAGGGCCTGGACCGTGGTTTGTGTGTGTATGTATATATATAAGTCTCAGGGTCTGGAATGTGGTGTTTGTGTATATATATGTAAGTCTCAGGGCATGGACTGTGGTGTGTGTGTGTGTGTATATATATAAGTCTCAGGGCCTGGACTGTGGTGAGTGTGTGTGTATATATATAATTCTCAGGGCCTGGAGTGTGGTGTGTATGTATATATATATAAGTATCAGGGTCTGGACTGTGGTGTTTGTGTGTGTATATATATAAGTCTCAGGGCCTGGACTGTGGTGTGTGTGTATATATATAAGTATCAGGGTCAGGACTGTGGTGTGTGTGTGTGTATATATATAAGTCTCAGGGCCTGGACTGTGGTGTGTGTGTGTGTGTATATATATAAGTCTCAGGGCCTGGACTGTGGTGTGTGTGTGTGTGTATATATATAAGTCTCAGGGTCTGGACTGTGGTGTTTGTGTGTGTATATATATAAGTATCAGGGCTTGGACTGTGATGTTTGTGTATATATATAAGTATCAGGGCCTGGACTGTGGTGTGTGTGTGTGTATATATATAAGTATCAGGGTCTGGACTGTGGTGTGTGTGTGTGTATATATATAAGTCTCAGGGCCTGGACTGTGGTGTTTGTGTGTATATATATAAGTCTCAGGGCCTGGACTGTGGTGTGTGTGTGTATATATATATAAGTATCAGGGCCTGGACTGTGGTGTGTGAGTGTGTATATATATAAGTCTCTGGGCCTGGACTGTGGTGTGTGTGTGTATATATAAGTCTCAGGGCATGGACTGTGGTGTGTGTGTGTATATATATAAGTCTCAGGGCCTGGACTGTGGTGTGTGTGTGTGTATATATATAAGTCTCAGGGCATGGACTGTGGTGTGTGTGTGTGTATATATAAGTCTCAGGGCCTGGACTGTGGTGTGTGTGTGTGTGTATATATATAAGTCTCAGGGCATGGACTGTGGTGTGTGTGTATATATATATGTCTCAGGGTCTGGACTGTGGTGTGTGTGTCTATATATATAAGTCTCAGGGCCTGGACTGTGGTGTGAGTGTATATATATATAAGTCTCAGGGCCTGGACTGTGGTGTGCGTGTGTATATATATAAGTCTCAGGGCATGGACTGTGGTGTGTATGTGTGTATATATATAAGTCTCAGGGCATGGACTGTGGTGTGTGTGTATATATATATATATAAGTCTCAGGGCCTGGACTGTGGTGAGTGTGTGTATATATATATAAGTCTCAGGGCCTGGACTGTGGTGTGTGTGTGTGTATATATATAAGTCTCAGGGCCTGGACTGTGGTGAGCGTGTGTGTATATATATCAGTCTCATGGCCTGGACTGTGGTGCGTGTGTGTATATATATATAAGTCTCAGTGTCTGGACTGTGGTGTGTGTGTGTGTATATATATATAAGTCTCAGGGCCTGGACTGTGGTGTGTGTGTGTGTATATATATATAAGACTCAGTGTCTGGACTGTGGTGTGTGTGTGTGTATATATATAAGTCTCAGGGCCTGGACTGTGGTGTGTGTGTGTATATATATATAAGTCTCAGTGTCTGGACTGTGGTGTGTGTGTGTGTGTGTATATATAAGTCTCAGGGCCTGGACTGTGGTGTGTGTGTGTATATATATATAAGTCTCAGTGTCTGGACTGTGGTGTGTGTGTGTATATATATATAAGTCTCAGGGCCTGGACTGTGGTGTGTGTGTGTGTATATATATAAGTCTCAGGGCCTGGACTGTGGTGTGTGTGTATATATATAAGTCTCAGGGCCTGGACTGTGGTCTGTGCGTGTGTTTATATATAAGTCTCAGGGCCTGGACTGTGGTGAGCGTGTGTGTATATATATAAGTCTCAGGGCCTGGACTGTGGTGCGTGTGTGTATATATATATAAGTCTCAGTGTCTGGACTGTGGTGTGTGTGTGTGTATATATATATATAAGTCTCAGTGTCTGGACTGTGGTGTTAGTGTGTATATATATATACGTCTCAGGGCCTGGACTGTGGTGTGTGTGTGTATATATATAAGTCTCAGTGTCTGGACTGTGGTGTGTGTGTGTATATATAAGTCTCAGGGCCTGGACTGTGGTGTGTGTGTGTATATATATAAGTCTCAGGGCCTGGACTGTGGTGTGTGTGTGTATATATATATAAGTATCAGGGCCTGGACTGTGGAGAGTGTGTGTATATATATAAGTCTCAGGGCCTGGACTGTGGTGTGTGTGTGTGTGTATATATATAAGTCTCAGGGCCTGGACTGTGGTGTGTGTGTATATATATATAAGTCTCAGGGCCTGGACTGTGGTGAGCTTGTATGTATATATATAAGTCTCAGGGCCTGGACTGTGGTAAGCGTGTGTACATATTTAAGTCTCAGGGCCTGGACAGTGGTGTGTGTGTATATATTTAAGTCTCAGGGCCTGGACTGTGGTGTGTGTGTAAATATATAAGTCTCTGGTCCTGGACTGTGGTGTGTGTGTGTATATAAATATGTCTCTGGGCCTGGACTGTGGTGTGTGTGTGTATAGATATAAGTCTCAGGCCTGGACTGTGGTGTGTGTGTATATATATATAAGTCTCAGGGCCTGGACTGTGGTGAGCGTGTGTATATATATATATAAGTCTCAGGGCCTGGACTGTGGTGTTTGTGTATATATATAAGTCTCAGGGCCTGGACTGTGGTGTTTGTGTATATATATAAGTCTCAGGGCCTGGACTGTGGTGTGTGTGTAAGTATAAATATAAGTCTCAGGGCCTGGACTGTGGTGTGTGTGTGTGTGTGTATATAAGTCTCAGGGTCTGGACTGTGGTGTTTGTGTATATATATATAAGTCTCAGGGCATGGACTGTGGTGTGTGTGTGTGTGTATATATATAAGTCTCAGGGCATGGACTGTGGTGTGTGTGTGTGTATATATATATATATAAGTCTCAGGGCCTGGACTGTGGTGTGTGTGTGTGTGTATATATATAAGTCTCAGGGCCTGGACTGTGGTGTGTGTGTGTATGTATATATATAAGTCTCAGGGTCTGGACTGTGGTGTGTGTGTGTATATATATAAGTCTCAGGGTCTGGACTGTGGTGTTTGTGTGTATATATATAAGTGTCAGGGCATGGACTGTGGTGTGTGTGTGTATATATATAAGTCTCAGGGCATGGACTGTGGTGTGTGTGTGTGTGTATATATATAAGTCTCAGGGCATGGACTGTGGTGTTTGTGTGTATATATATAAGTCTCAGGGCATGGACTGTGGTGTGTGTGTGTATATATATAATTCTCAGGGCCTGGACTGTGGTGTGTGTGTGTATATATATAAGTCTCAGGGTCTGGACTATGGTGTGTGTGTGTATGTATATATATAAGTCTCAGGGTCTGGACTGTGGTGTGTGTGTGTATATATATAAGTCTCAGTGCCTGGACTGTGGTGTGTGTGTGTATATATATAATTCTCAGGGCCTGGACTGTGGTGTGTGTGTGTGTATATATATATGTCTCAGGGCCTGGACTGTGGTGTGTGTGTGTATATATATAATTCTCAGGGCCTGGACTGTGGTGTGTGTGTGTATATATATAAGTCTCAGGGTCTGGACTGTGGTGTGTGTGTATATATATATATAAGTCTCAGGGTCTGGACTGTGGTGTGTGTGTGTATATATATAAGTCTCAGGGCCTGGACTGTGGTGTGTGTGTGTATATATATAAGTCTCAGGGTCTGGACTGTGGTGTGTGTGTGTGTATATATATAAGTATCAGGGCATGGACTGTGGTGTGTGTGTGTATATATATAAGACTCAGGGCCTGGACTGTGGTGTGTGTGTGTATATATATAAGTCTCAGGGCCTGGACTGTGGTGTGTGTGTGTATATATATAAGTCTCAGGGTCTGGACTGTGGTGTGTGTGTGTATATATATAAGTCTCAGTGCCTGGACTGTGGTGTGTGTGTGTATATATATAATTCTCAGGGCCTGGACTGTGGTGTGTGTGTGTGTATATATATAAGTCTCAGGGCCTGGACTGTGGTGTGTGTGTGTATATATATAAGTCTCAGGGCCTGGACTGTGGTGTATGTGTGTATATATATAAGTCTCAGTGCCTGGACTGTGGTGTGTGTGTGTATATATATATAATTCTCAGGGCCTGGACTGTGGTGTGTGTGTATATATATAAGTCTCAGGGCCTGGACTGTGGTGTGTGTGTGTATATATATAATTCTCAGGGCCTGGACTGTGGTGTGTGTGTGTGTATATATATAAGTCTCAGGGTCTGGACTGTGGTGTGTGTGTGTGTATATATATAAGTCTCTGGGCCTGGACTGTGGTGTGTGTGTATATATATAAGTCTCAGGGCCTGGACTGTGGTGTGTGTGTAAGTATAAATATAAGTCTCAGGGCCTGGACTGTGGTGTGTGTGTGTGTGTGTATATAAGTCTCAGGGTCTGGACTGTGGTGTTTGTGTATATATATATAAGTCTCAGGGCATGGACTGTGGTGTGTGTGTGTGTGTATATATATAAGTCTCAGGGCATGGACTGTGGTGTGTGTGTGTGTATATATATATATAAGTCTCAGGGCCTGGACTGTGGTGTGTGTGTGTGTATATATATAAGTCTCAGGGCCTGGACTGTGGTGTGTGTGTGTATGTATATATATAAGTCTCAGGGTCTGGACTGTGGTGTGTGTGTGTGTATATATATAAGTCTCAGGGTCTGGACTGTGGTGTTTGTGTGTATATATATAAGTCTCAGGGCATGGACTGTGGTGTGTGTGTGTATATATATAAGTCTCAGGGCATGGACTGTGGTGTGTGTGTGTGTGTATATATATAAGTCTCAGGGCATGGACTGTGGTGTGTGTGTGTGTATATATATATAAGTCTCAGGGCATGGACTGTGGTGTGTGTGTGTATATATATAAGTCTCAGGGTCTGGACTGTGGTGTGTGTGTGTGTATATATATAAGTCTCAGGGTCTGGACTGTGGTGTTTGTGTGCATATATATAAGTCTCAGGGCATGGACTGTGGTGTGTGTGTGTATATATATAAGTCTCAGGGCATGGACTGTGGTGTGTGTGTGTGTGTATATATATAAGTCTCAGGGCATGGACTGTGGTGTGTGTGTGTATATATATATATAAGTCTCAGGGCATGGACTGTGGTGTGTGTGTGTGTATATATATAAGTCTCAGGGTCTGGACTATGGTGTGTGTGTGTATGTATATATATAAGTCTCAGGGTCTGGACTGTGGTGTGTGTGTGTATATATATAAGTCTCAGTGCCTGGACTGTGGTGTTTGTGTGTATATATATAAGTCTCAGGGCATGGACTGTGGTGTGTGTATATATATATAAGTCTCAGTGCCTGGACTGTGGTGTTTGTGTGTATATATATAAGTCTCTGGGCATGGACTGTGGTGTGTGTATATATATATAAGTCTCAGGGCTGGACTGTGGTGTGTGTGTGTGTATATATAAGTCTCAGGGCCTGGACTGTGGTGTGTGTGTGTATATATATAAGTCTCAGGGCCTGGACTGTGGTGTGTGTGTGTGTATATATATAAGTCTCAGGGCCTGGACTGTGGTGTTTGTGTGTGTATATATATAAGTCTCAGGGCCTGGACTGTGGTGTGTGTGTGTGTATATATATAAGTCTCAGGGCCTGGACTGTGGTGTTTGTGTGTGTATATATAAGTCTCAGGGTCTGGACTGTGGTGTGTGTGTGTATATATATAAGTCTCAGGGCCTGGACTGTGGTGTGTGTGTGTTTGTGTATATATATTCGTCTCAGGGCATGGACTGTGGTGTGTGTGTGTATATATATATATATAAGTCTCAGGGCCTGGACTGTGGTGTGTGTGTGTGTATATATATAAGTCTCAGGGTCTGGACTATGGTGTTTGTGTGTATATATATAAGTCTCAGGGCCTGGACTGTGGTGTGTGTGTGTATATATATAAGTCTCAGGGCCTGGACTGTGGTGTGTGTATGTATATATATAAGTCTCAGGGTCTGGACTGTGGTGTGTGTGTGTATATATATAAGTCTCGGTGCCTGGACTGTGGTGTTTGTGTGTATATATATAAGTCTCAGGGCATGGACTGTGGTGTGTGTGTGTATATATATATAAGTCTCAGGGCCTGGACTGTGGTGTGTGTGTGTGTATATATATAAGTCTCAGGGCATAGACTGTGGTGTGTGTGTGTGTGTATATATATAAGTCTCAGGGCATGGACTGTGGTGTGTGTGTATATATATATAAGTCTCAGGGCCTGGACTGTGGTGTGTGTGTGTGTATATATATAAGTCTCAGGGTCTGGACTATGGTGTTTGTGTGTATATATATAAGTCTCAGGGTCTGGACTGTGGTGTGTGTGTGTATATATATAAGTCTCAGTGCCTGGACTGTGGTGTTTGTGTGTATATATATAAGTCTCAGTGCCTGGACTGTGGTGTGTGTGTGTGTGTATATATATAAGTCTCAGGGCATGGACTGTGGTGTGTGTGTGTATATATATAAGTCTCAGGGCATGGACTGTGGTGTGTGTGTGTATATATATAAGTCTCAGGGCATGGACTGTGGTTTGTGTTTGTGTATATATATAAGTCTCAGGGCCTGGACTGTGGTGTGTGTGTGTATATATATAAGTCTCAGGGCCTGGACTGTGGTGTGTGTGTGTATATATATATAAGTCTCAGGGCATGGACTGTGGTGTGTGTGTGTATATATATATAAGTCTCAGGGCCTGGACTGTGGTGTGTGTGTGTGTATATATATAAGTCTCAGGGTCTGGACTATGGTGTTTGTGTGTATATATATAAGTCTCAGGGCCTGGACCATGGTTTGTGTGTGTATGTATATATATAAGTCTCAGGGTCTGGACTGTGGTGTTTGTGTATATATATATAAGTCTCAGGGCATGGACTGTGGTGTGTGTGTGTGTGTATATATATAAGTCTCAGGGCCTGGACTGTGGTGTGTGTGTATATATATAAGTATCAGGGTCAGGACTGTGGTGTGTGTGTGTGTATATATATAAGTCTCAGGGCCTGGACTGTGGTGTGTGTGTGTGTATATATATAAGTCTCAGGGCCTGGACTGTGGTGTGTGTGTGTGTGTATATATATAAGACTCAGGGTCTGGACTGTGATGTTTGTGTATATATATAAGTCTCAGGGCCTGGACTGTGGTGTGTGTGTGTATATATATAAGTCTCAGGGCCTGGACTGTGGTGTGTGTATGTATATATATAAGTCTCAAGGTCTGGACTGTGGTGTGTGTGTGTATATATATAAGTCTCAGTGCCTGGACTGTGGTGTTTGTGTGTATATATATAAGTCTCAGGGCATGGACTGTGGTGTGTGTGTGTATATATATATAAGTCTCAGGGCCTGGACTGTGGTGTGTGTGTGTGTATATATATAAGTCTCAGGGCATGGACTGTGGTGTGTGTGTGTGTGTATATATATAAGTCTCAGGGCATGGACTGTGGTGTGTGTGTGTATATATATAAGTCTCAGGGCCTGGACTGTGGTGTGTGTGTGTATATATATAAGTCTCAGGGTCTGGACTGTGGTGTGTGTGTGTGTATATATATAAGTATCAGGGCATGGACTGTCGTGTGTGTGTGTATATATATAAGTCTCAGGGCCTGGACTGTGGTGTGTGTGTGTATATATATAAGTCTCAGGGCCTGGACTGTGGTGTGTGTGTGTATATATATAAGTCTCAGGGTCTGGACTGTGGTGTGTGTGTGTATATATATAATTCTCAGGGCCTGGACTGTGGTGTGTGTGTGTATATATATAAGTCTCATGGCCTGGACTGTGGTGTGTGTGTGTATATATATAAGTCTCAGGGCCTGGACTGTGGTGTGTGTGTGTATATATATAAGTCTCAGTGCCTGGACTGTGGTGTGTGTGTGTATATATATAATTCTCATGGCCTGGACTGTGGTGTGTGTGTGTGTATATATATAAGTCTCAGGGCCTGGACTGTGGTGTGTGTGTGTATATATATAAGTCTCAGGGCCTGGACTGTGGTGTATGTGTGTATATATATAAGTCTCAGGGCCTGGACTGTGGTGTGTGTGTGTATATATATAATTCTCAGGGCCTGGACTGTGGTGTGTGTGTATATATATAAGTCTCAGGGCCTGGACTGTGGTGTGTGTGTGTATATATATAATTCTCAGGGCCTGGACTGTGGTGTGTGTGTGTGTATATATATAAGTCTCAGGGTCTGGACTGTGGTGTGTGTGTGTGTATATATATAAGTCTCTGGGCCTGGACTGTGGTGTGTGTGTGTATATATATAAGTCTCAGGGCCTGGACTGTGGTGTGTGTGTAAGTATAAATATAAGTCTCAGGGCCTGGACTGTGGTGTGTGTGTGTGTGTGTATATAAGTCTCAGGGCCTGGACTGTGGTGTGTGTGTGTGTGTGTATATAAGTCTCAGGGTCTGGACTGTGGTGTTTGTGTATATATATATAAGTCTCAGGGCATGGACTGTGGTGTGTGTGTGTGTGTATATATATAAGTCTCAGGGCATGGACTGTGGTGTGTGTGTGTGTATATATATATATAAGTCTCAGGGCCTGGACTGTGGTGTGTGTGTGTGTATATATATAAGTCTCAGGGCCTGGACTGTGGTGTGTGTGTGTATGTATATATATAAGTCTCAGGGTCTGGACTGTGGTGTGTGTGTGTGTATATATATAAGTCTCAGGGTCTGGACTGTGGTGTTTGTGTGTATATATATAAGTCTCAGGGCATGGACTGTGGTGTGTGTGTGTATATATATAAGTCTCAGGGCATGGACTGTGGTGTGTGTGTGTATGTATATATATAAGTCTCAGGGCATGGACTGTGGTGTGTGTGTGTGTATATATATATAAGTCTCAGGGCATGGACTGTGGTGTGTGTGTGTATATATATAAGTCTCAGGGTCTGGACTGTGGTGTGTGTGTGTGTATATATATAAGTCTCAGGGTCTGGACTGTGGTGTTTGTGTGCATATATATAAGTCTCAGGGCATGGACTGTGGTGTGTGTGTGTATATATATAAGTCTCAGGGCATGGACTGTGGTGTGTGTGTGTGTGTATATATATAAGTCTCAGGGCATGGACTGTGGTGTGTGTGTGTATATATATATATATAAGTCTCAGGGCATGGACTGTGGTGTGTGTGTGTGTATATATATAAGTCTCAGGGTCTGGACTATGGTGTGTGTGTGTATGTATATATATAAGTCTCAGGGTCTGGACTGTGGTGTGTGTGTGTATATATATAAGTCTCAGTGCCTGGACTGTGGTGTTTGTGTGTATATATATAAGTCTCAGGGCATGGACTGTGGTGTGTGTATATATATATAAGTCTCAGTGCCTGGACTGTGGTGTTTGTGTGTATATATATAAGTCTCTGGGCATGGACTGTGGTGTGTGTATATATATATATAAGTCTCAGGGCTGGACTGTGGTGTGTGTGTGTGTATATATAAGTCTCAGGGCCTGGACTGTGGTGTGTGTGTGTATATATATAAGTCTCAGGGCCTGGACTGTGGTGTGTGTGTGTGTATATATATAAGTCTCAGGGCCTGGACTGTGGTGTTTGTGTGTGTATATATATAAGTCTCAGGGCCTGGACTGTGGTGTGTGTGTGTGTATATATATAAGTCTCAGGGCCTGGACTGTGGTGTTTGTGTGTGTATATATAAGTCTCAGGGTCTGGACTGTGGTGTGTGTGTGTATATATATAAGTCTCAGGGCCTGGACTGTGGTGTGTGTGTGTTTGTGTATATATATTCGTCTCAGGGCATGGACTGTGGTGTGTGTGTGTATATATATATATAAGTCTCAGGGCCTGGACTGTGGTGTGTGTGTGTGTATATATATAAGTCTCAGGGTCTGGACTATGGTGTTTGTGTGTATATATATAAGTCTCAGGGCCTGGACTGTGGTGTGTGTGTGTATATATATAAGTCTCAGGGCCTGGACTGTGGTGTGTGTATGTATATATATAAGTCTCAGGGTCTGGACTGTGGTGTGTGTGTGTATATATATAAGTCTCAGTGCCTGGACTGTGGTGTTTGTGTGTATATATATAAGTCTCAGGGCATGGACTGTGGTGTGTGTGTGTATATATATATAAGTCTCAGGGCCTGGACTGTGGTGTGTGTGTGTGTATATATATAAGTCTCAGGGCATGGACTGTGGTGTGTGTGTGTGTGTATATATATAAGTCTCAGGGCATGGACTGTGGTGTGTGTGTATATATATATAAGTCTCAGGGCCTGGACTGTGGTGTGTGTGTGTGTATATATATAAGTCTCAGGGTCTGGACTATGGTGTTTGTGTGTATATATATAAGTCTCAGGGTCTGGACTGTGGTGTGTGTGTGTATATATATAAGTCTCAGTGCCTGGACTGTGGTGTTTGTGTGTATATATATAAGTCTCAGTGCCTGGACTGTGGTGTGTGTGTGTGTGTATATATATAAGTCTCAGGGCATGGACTGTGGTGTGTGTGTGTATATATATAAGTCTCAGGGCATGGACTGTGGTGTGTGTGTGTATATATATAAGTCTCAGGGCATGGACTGTGGTGTGTGTGTGTGTATATATATAAGTCTCAGGGCCTGGACTGTGTTGTGTGTGTGTATATATATAAGTCTCATTGCCTGGACTGTGGTGGGTGTGTGTATATATATATAAGTCTCAGGGCATGGACTGTGGTGTGTGTGTGTATATATATATATATAAGTCTCAGGGCCTGGACTGTGGTGTGTGTGTGTGTATATATATAAGTCTCAGGGTCTGGACTATGGTGTTTGTGTGTATATATATAAGTCTCAGGGCCTGGACCGTGGTTTGTGTGTGTATGTATATATATAAGTCTCAGGGTCTGGACTGTGGTGTTTGTGTATATATATATAAGTCTCAGGGCATGGACTGTGGTGTGTGTGTGTGTGTATATATATAAGTCTCAGGGCCTGGACTGTGGTGTGTGTGTATATATATAAGTATCAGGGTCAGGACTGTGGTGTGTGTGTGTGTATATATATAAGTCTCAGGGCCTGGACTGTGGTGTGTGTGTGTGTATATATATAAGTCTCAGGGCCTGGACTGTGGTGTGTGTGTGTGTGTATATATATAAGTCTCAGGGTCTGGACTGTGGTGTTTGTGTGTGTATATATATAAGTCTCAGGGTCTGGACTGTGATGTTTGTGTATATATATAAGTCTCAGGGCCTGGACTGTGGTGTGTGTGTGTATATATATAAGTCTCAGGGCCTGGACTGTGGTGTGTGTATGTATATATATAAGTCTCAGGGTCTGGACTGTGGTGTGTGTGTGTATATATATAAGTCTCAGTGCCTGGACTGTGGTGTTTGTGTGTATATATATAAGTCTCAGGGCATGGACTGTGGTGTGTGTGTGTATATATATATAAGTCTCAGGGCCTGGACTGTGGTGTGTGTGTGTGTATATATATAAGTCTCAGGGCATGGACTGTGGTGTGTGTGTGTGTGTATATATATAAGTCTCAGGGCATGGACTGTGGTGTGTGTGTGTATATATATAAGTCTCAGGGCCTGGACTGTGGTGTGTGTGTGTGTATATATATAAGTCTCAGGGCATGGACTGTGGTGTGTGTGTGTATATATAAGTCTCAGGGCATGGACTGTGGTGTGTGTGTGTGTATATATATAAGTCTCAGGGCCTGGACTGTGGTGTGTGTGTGTATATATATAAGTCTCAGGGCCTGGACTGTGGTGTGTGTGTGTATATATATATAAGTCTCAGGGCATGGACTGTGGTGTGTGTGAGTATATATATATAAGTCTCAGGGCCTGGACTGTGGTGTGTGTGTGTGTATATATATAAGTCTCAGGGTCTGGACTATGGTGTTTGTGTGTATATATATAAGTCTCAGGGCCTGGACCGTGGTTTGTGTGTGTATGTATATATATAAGTCTCAGGGTCTGGACTGTGGTGTTTGTGTATATATATATAAGTCTCAGGGCATGGACTGTGGTGTGTGTGTGTGTGTATATATATAAGTCTCAGGGCCTGGACTGTGGTGAGTGTGTGTGTATATATATAATTCTCAGGGCCTGGAGTGTGGTGTGTATGTATATTTATATAAGTATCAGGGTCTGGACTGTGGTGTTTGTGTGTATATATATAAGTCTCAGGGCCTGGACTGTGGTGTGTGTGTATATATATAAGTATCAGGGTCAGGACTGTGGTGTGTGTGTGTGTATATATATAAGTCTCAGGGCCTGGACTGTGGTGTGTGTGTGTGTATATATATAAGTCTCAGGGCCTGGACTGTGGTGTGTGTGTGTGTGTATATATATAAGTCTCAGGGTCTGGACTGTGGTGTTTGTGTGTGTATATATATAAGTATCAGGGTCTGGACTGTGATGTTTGTGTATATATATAAGTATCAGGGCCTGGACTGTGGTGTGTGTGTGTGTATATATATAAGTATCAGGGTCTGGACTGTGGTGTGTGTGTGTGTATATATATAAGTCTCAGGGCCTGGACTGTGGTGTTTGTGTGTATATATATAAGTCTCAGGGCCTGGACTGTGGTGTGTGTGTGTATATATATATAAGTATCAGGGCCTGGACTGTGGTGTGTGTGTGTGTATATATATAAGTATCAGGGTCTGGACTGTGGTGTGTGTGTGTGTATATATATAAGTCTCAGGGCCTTGACTGTGGTGTCTGTGTGTATATATATAAGTCTCAGGGCCTGGACTGTGGTGTGTGTGTGTATATATATAAGCCTCAGGGCATGGACTGTGGTGTGTGTGTGTATATATAAGTCTCAGGGTCTGGACTGTGGTGTGTGTGTGTATATATATAAGTCTCAGGGCATGTACTGTGGTGTGTGTGAGTATATATATAAGTCTCAGGGCCTGGACTGTGGTGTGTGTGTGTGTATATATATAAGTCTCAGGGCATGGACTGTGGTGTGTGTGTGTGTATATATAAGTCTCAGGGCCTGGACTGCGGTGTGTGTGTGTGTGTATATATATAAGTCTCAGGGCCTGGACTGTGGTGTGTGTGTATATATATATAAGTCTCAGGGCCTGGACTGTGGTGTGTGTGTATATATATATAAGTCTCAGGGCCTGGACTGTGGTGTGTGTGTATATATATATAAGTCTCAGGGCCTGGACTGTGGTGTGTGTGTATATATATATAAGTCTCAGGGCCTGGACTGTGGTGTGTGTGTGTATATATAAAAGTCTCAGGGCCTGGACTGTGGTGTGTGTGTATATATATATAAGTCTCAGGGCCTGGACTGTGGTGTGTGTGTGTATATATATAAGTCTCTGGGCCTGGACTGTGGTGTTTGTGTATATATATAAGTCTCAGGGCCTGGACTGTGGTGTGTGTGTAAGTATAAATATAAGTCTCAGGGCATGGACTGTGGTGTGTGTGTGTGTGTGTATATAAGTCTCAGGGTCTGGACTGTGGTGTTTGTGTGTATATATATAAGTCTCAGGGCATGGACTGTGGTGTGTGTGTGTGTGTATATATATAAGTCTCAGGGCATGGACTGTGGTGTGTGTGTGTGTATATATATATAAGTCTCAGGGCCTGGACTGTGGTGTGTGTGTGTATATATATAAGTCTCAGGGCCTGGACTGTGGTGTGTGTGTGTATGTATATATATAAGTCTCAGGGTCTGGACTGTGGTGTGTGTGTGTATATATATAAGTCTCAGTGCCTGGACTGTGGTGTTTGTGTGTATATATATAAGTCTCAGGGCATGGACTGTGGTGTGTGTGTGTATATATATAAGTCTCAGGGCATGGACTGTGGTGTGTGTGTGTGTGTATATATATAAGTCTCAGGGCATGGACTGTGGTGTGTGTGTGTGTATATATATATAAGTTTCAGGGCATGGACTGTGGTGTGTGTGTGTGTGTATATATAAGTCTCAGGCTCTGGACTATGGTGTGTGTGTGTATGTATATATATAAGTCTCAGGGTCTGGACTGTGGTGTGTGTGTGTATATATATAAGTCTCAGTGCCTGGACTGTGGTGTTTGTGTGTATATATATAAGTCTCAGGGCATGGACTGTGGTGTGTGTATATATATATAAGTCTCAGTGCCTGGACTGTGGTGTTTGTGTGTATATATATAAGTCTCTGGGCATGGACTGTGGTGTGTGTATATATATATAAGTCTCAGGGCCTGGACTGTGGTGTGTGTGTGTATATATAAGTCTCAGGGCCTGGACTGTGGTTTGTGTGTGTATATATATAAGTCTCAGGGCCTGGACTGTGGTGTGTGTGTGTGTATATATATAAGTCTCAGGGCCTGGACTGTGGTGTTTGTGTGTGTATATATATAAGTCGCAGGGCCTGGACTGTGGTGTGTGTGTGTGTATATATATAAGTCTCAGGGCCTGGACTGTGGTGTTTGTGTGTGTATATATAAGTCTCAGGGTCTGGACTGTGGTGTGTGTGTGTATATATATAAGTCTCAGGGCCTGGACTGTGGTGTGTGTGTGTTTGTGTATATATATTCGTCTCAGGGCATGGACTGTGGTGTGTGTGTGTATATATATAGAAGTCTCAGGGCCTGGACTGTGGTGTGTGTGTATATATATATAAGTCTCAGGGTCTGGACTGTGGTGTGTGTGTATATATATATAAGTCTCAGGGTCTGGACTATGGTGTTTGTGTGTATATATATAAGTCTCAGGGCCTGGACTGTGGTGTGTGTGTGTATATATATAAGTCTCAGGGCCTGGACTGTGGTGTGTGTATGTATATATATAAGTCTCAGGGTCTGGACTGTGGTGTGTGTGTGTATATATATAAGTCTCAGTGCCTGGACTGTGGTGTTTGTGTGTATATATATAAGTCTCAGGGCATGGACTGTGGTGTGTGTGTGTGTGTATATATATAAGTCTCAGGGCATGGACTGTGTTGTGTGTGTATATATATATAAGTCTCAGGGCCTGGACTGTGGTGTGTGTGTGTGTATATATATAAGTCTCAGTGTCTGGACTATGGTGTTTGTGTGTATATATATAAGTCTCAGGGCCTGGACTGTGGTGTGTGTGTGTATATATATAAGTCTCAGGGCCTGGACTGTGGTGTGTGTATGCATATATATAAGTCTCAGGGTCTGGACTGTGGTGTGTGTGTGTATATATATAAGTCTCAGTGCCTGGACTGTGGTGTTTGTGTGTATATATATAAGTCTCAGTGCCTGGACTGTGGTGTGTGTGTGTGTATATATATATAAGTCTCAGGGCATGGACTGTGGTGTGTGTGTGTATATATATAAGTCTCAGGGCATGGACTGTGGTGTGTGTGTGTATATATATAAGTCTCAGGGCATGGACTGTGGTGTGTGTGTGTGTATATATATAAGTCTCAGGGCCTGGACTGTGGTGTGTGTGTGTATATATATAAGTCTCAGGGCCTGGACTGTGGTGTGTGTGTGTATATATATATAAGTCTCAGGGCATGGACTGTGGTGTGTGTGTGTATATATATATAAGTCTCAGGGCCTGGACTGTGGTGTGTGTGTGTGTATATATATAAGTCTCAGGGTCTGGACTATGGTGTTTGTGTGTATATATATAAGTCTCAGGGCCTGGACCGTGGTGTGTGAGTGTATGTATATATATAAGTCTCAGGGTCTGGACTGTGGTGTTTGTGTGTATATATATAAGTCTCAGGGCATGGACTGTGGTGTGTGTGTGTGTGTATATATATAAGTCTCAGGGCCTGGACTGTGGTGAGTGTGTGTGTATATATATAATTCTCAGGGCCTGGAGTGTGGTGTGTATGTATATACATATAAGTATCAGGGTCTGGACTGTGGTGTTTGTGTGTATATATATATAAGTCTCAGGGCCTGGACTGTGGTGTGTGTGTATATATATAAGTATCAGGGCCTGGACTGTGGTGTGTGTGTGTGTATATATATAAGTCTCAGGGCCTGGACTGTGGTGTGTGTGTGTGTGTATATATATAAGTCTCAGGGTCTGGACTGTGGTGTTTGTGTGTGTATATATATAAGTATCAGGGTCTGGACTGTGATGTTTGTGTATATATATAAGTCTCAGGGCCTGGACTGTGGTGTGTGTGTGTGTATATATATAAGTATCAGGGTCTGGACTGTTGTGTGTGTGTGTGTATATATATAAGTCTCAGGGCCTGGACTGTGGTGTTTGTGTGTATATATATAAGTCTCAGGTCCTGGACTGTGGTGTGTGTGTGTATATATATATACGTATCAGGGCCTGGACTGTGGTGTGTGAGTGTGTATATATATAAGTCTCTGGGCCTGGACTGTGGTGTGTGTGTGTATATATAAGTCTCAGGGCATGTACTGTGGAGTGTGTGTGTATATATATAAGTCTCAGGGCCTGGACTGTGGTGTGTGTGTGTGTATATATATAAGTCTCAGGGCATGGACTGTGGTGTGTGTGTGTGTATATATAAGTCTTAGGGCCTGGACTGTGGTGTGTGTGTGTGTGTATATATATAAGTCTCAGGGCCTGGACTGTGGTGTGTGTGTATATATATATATGTCTCAGGGTCTGGACTGTGGTGTGTGTGTATATATATATAAGTCTCAGGGCCTGGACTGTGGTGTGTGTGTATATATATATAAGTCTCAGGGCCTGGACTGTGGTGTGTGTGTGTATATATATAAGTCTCAGGGCCTGGACTGTGGTGTGTGTGTATATATAAGTCTCAGTGCCTGGACTGTGGTGTGAGTGTGTATATATATAAGTCTCAGGGCCTGGACTGTGGTGTGTGTGTATATATATAAGTCTCAGGGCCTGGACTGTGGTGTGTGTGTGTATATATATAAGTCTCAGGGCATGGACTGTGGTGTGTATGTGTGTATATATATAAGTCTCAGGGCATGGACTGTGGTGTGTGTGTATATATATATATAAGTCTCAGGGCCTGGACTGTGGTGTGTGTGTGTGTATATATATAGGTCTCAGGGCCTGGACTGTGGTGCGTGTGTGTATATATATAAGTCTCAGGGCATCGACTGTGGTGTGTGTGTGTGTATATATATAA